>NW_027419243.1:0-34033 GCF_009905375.1 Apium graveolens
CCTTAACCAACACCGCGCTCAAGGCGCTTTCTGAAACAGCCAAGTACAAGAATAAAACTTCACCCAGAACTGGCTTGGCCAACAACGGGGCCTGGCCCATATACTTCTTTAACTCTTCAAATGCCTTCTGATTTTCCTCACTCCATACAAAGTCTTTAATGTTCTTTAATGACTTGAAGAATGACAAGCACTTGTCTCCTGACTTGGAGATGAATCGTCCTAGCGCAGCAACCCTTCCTGTGAGTTTCTGAACATCCTTGACAGTTTTTGGGGGTTCCATGTCCAGGATTGCCTTTATTTTATCGGGGTTAGCCTCAATTCCCCTCTTTGAGACCATCAATCCCAAGAATTTTCCAGATCCTACTCCGAAAGCACACTTCGTGGGATTCAACATCATCTTGTGGTACCTCAGGACCTCAAAAGCTTCCCTCAAATGGGTTATATGATCAGTCTTTACTAGACTCTTGACTAGCATGTCATCAACATAGACTTCCATAGTCTTCCCAATAAGATCCTTAAAAATTTTATTCACCAACCTTTGATAGGTGGCTCCTGCATTCTTGAGACCAAACGCCATAACAAGATAACAATAAACACCAAAGTCAGTGATAAATGATACCTTTGGAATGTCATCCTTATGCATTTTGATTTGGTTGTATCCGCTAAATCCATCCATGAAACTCAGCATCTCATGTCCAGCGGTAGCATCAATCAAAGTATCAATTCTAGGCAGCGGAAAACAGTCTTTGGGACATGCATCATTCAGATCGGTGAAGTCTATACACATCCTCCACTTTCCATTAGCCTTCTTCACCATTACAGGGTTTGCTAACCACTCCGGAAATTGAATCTCCTCAATGAAACCAGCCTCTAAGAGCTTTTCCACTTCCTGCTTTATAGCCTCTTGTCTTTCCGGGGCAAAATTTCTTTTCTTTTGTTTCACTGTCTTCCGGCTTGGATCCACGTTTAACTTGTGGGTAATTAACCCCGGGTCTATGCCTGGCATATCAGCTGCTGACCATGCAAACACATCACTATTTTCTTGCAAAAATTTCACTAACTTCCCTCTAAGGGGCTCCTCTAATGTAGCTCCAATGAAAGTCATCCTCTCAGGATTCTTGGGATCTAAAGGAACCGAATCCAATTCTTCTGCTGGCCTTCCTCTATTCTCATCATTTTCTCGAACATCCATATCTTCAATAGGAAGAACCTGCCCCCCGACTCCATCTGCCCTCAAAGAGGCCACATAACAGCTTCTAGCCATTTTTTGATCTCCCCTCTCTTCTCCAATCCCGTTTCGGGTGGGAAACTTCATGACTGAATGGTAGGAAGAGGGGACTGCCTTGAAGGCATGTATCCCTGTTCTCCCCATGATAGCATTATAGGTTGAACTAGCCTTTACCACCACAAAATCCAGCATCTGCGTTGCTTGCCTTGGCTCCGTACCTATGGTGGTTGGTAATTTAATTATCCCTTCCACAGGACATTCTACTCCAGCAAATCCATATATCGGCATGTCGGTTGGTGTCAACTGGGAGTCGTTATACCCCATCCTTAGAAAGGTGTCGTGGAGCAAGATATCCACAGAAGCACCATTATCCACAAGGACCCTCTTAACCGGGCTATTTCCTATTATCGGCGTTATGACCAGCGGGTCGTCATGGGGAAACTTCACACCCTCTAGGTCGGAATCATCAAAAGCCAGTGTTACTTCTGTCCTGGCCCTCTTCGGGGCTTCTCCAACAATATGCATAACCTCTCTAGTATATGCCTTTCTGGAATTTTTGGACAATCCAGCAGCAGTTGGACCTCCAAAGATCGTGTTTATCACAGGCCCTCGAGGTCTCGGCCCTCCATAAATGGTGTTTATAACTGGTCCTCTAGGTTGGGGATTCCGCCCCTGATCATCTTGGTCTCTCCTACGATCTTCAAAGTTCTTCCTTCCATTATTGTTTCTGTCTCCTCCATCTCCAGTATACTTGTTCAGCCTTCCTTTTCGAATCAAAAACTCAATTTCATCTTTCAACTGCCTACACTCATCGGTGTCATGACCAACATCTTTGTGAAACCTGCAATACTTGCCCTTATCTAGCTTGGCGGGATCAGCCTTCAAGGGCTTAGGCCAGCGAATATCTCTGTCTTTCTCAATCTCCATCAAAATCTGACTTCTGGGGGCATTCAGCTTAGCATATTCAGTGAACTTTTGCCCAGGTCCTCCCTTCTTGGGGGTTGAATCAGGGTTTTGTTCAGTTCTAGGATACTTATCCTTAACGATGTACTCCAAATCAGTTTTTCGTTTCTTGCCTCCAGTGGGCTCATTACTTACTACGGTCTTCCTCATACTCTCTTCAACCTTGATATACTTCCCTGCCCTCTCTTGGAGCTGCAACATGCTCTCAGGGGGTCGTTTGGCCAAAGACATCTTGAAAAACTCATCCCTAGTTCCTTGTTGCAGCGCTATCATGGCTACCTTATCATCAAGGTCTGGGACTTTTAAAGCCTCTTTTGTAAAACGATTTAGGTAATCTCTTAAGGATTCTTTAGCTCCCTGCACAAGACTCATAAGAGATGCTGAACTTTTCTCATGGACTCTTCCACTGATGAATTGCTTAATAAAAGCCTGACTTAATTCTCTGAATGATCCAATAGAATTTGGGGGTAGGCGACTGTACCATCTTTGAGCCATACCCGACAGGGTTTGAGGGAAGGCCCGACATTTTATAGCATCATTCACGGGTTGCAGCAGCAGTGCATTAGAGAATGTCCTAACATGATTAGCGGGGTCTCCCGTGCCATCATAGGCTTTGATAGTGGGCATCTTAAATTTTCTTGAGATATGGGCATTCATTATCTCTTCTGTGAAGGGTGGAGTTGGATCATCAGGATCTCCAAGGGGAAGGAGATTGCTTGGATCAGTTCTTGGGACAGCAGCCCTTCTTCTTACCGGACCATCCAGGTCTATGATAGGAGGAGGATTTCTCCCCCTAGGAGGTATGTGGGGTCTGGTGGCTTGGTAAGTCTCCAAATCACGCCTCAGCCTTTGGATTTCAGCCTCATGAGCCCTGATCTTTTCCTGCACTTCTTGGGGATTCGCCCCTGGGGTGCTTTGGGGGCGTTGCCTTCCATCGGGCATTGGCTCTTTTCCAGGACGCCTCCTTCTCGGGGCCACTTCATCATCCGAAGATTCGGAGTCTCTCTCAGTGTATGGACCAGAAAATTCCCGATCCTCCGGGATAGGATCCAAACCTCGTATATAGGGGGGCGACCGCCCTCGTGCTTCGCTTCGCCCAGCATATCCACTTCCTCCAACCTCAGGGTGAAGGGGCATCCCATAAGGGGGGTTAGTAGTAACAATAGTTGAGTATTCATACCCGACGGGTCGAGAATTCACAGGTATATGTATTTGTTGAACTTGAGGATTCGTACCTTGAACAGTCGGGGGAGTTGTCCCTTGTGGCTGAGGATGAGTTGCCCCTGTCTGGGCTTCCCCCTGAGTAGATGCATAAGTTGAATGGGGAGGAACCTCCACGGTTGATGAAATCACCTGGGTTGTCCCTGATGGTGTTCCCTCCTCCAAAGTGCTGGTTGTTCTCCGTGTTCTCGCCATGGTTGTTGTTGCGTATTTCCCACAGACGGCGCCAAATGTTATGGATTAAAACTACTATATATAATTGCTGTATTTAATACTAAGGAACGTGAGCTTCGAGGCTCGATTTGACTGCTCTTGTGTTTCGTGACTCAATCTGCCTTAACAAGATGCCTACGTACCTTGCTGATTGCCAAGGATCAAGTCAAAAAAACGTAGTTCTGATTGGTGGGGGTGAGACCCCTTATATAGATGTTGGTGGTCCTTGAATTGGACTTGGTATAGGAGACTTGGTGGGCAAGTCTCATAGTTAGAATGGACTTTGGAGTCCTAGATAGTAGGAAACTGATCCCTTATCCTTTTAGGTCCTCTTGAGGCTTATCTATAAAGATTTATATCCTTATCAAGACTCTTCTCAACAGCTGATTTTTCCCTTATTAATTAATTACGAAATTAATTAATAATCAGGGCTTTTGGGCCTTTTTTTTTATTCCATCAGGCCTGATCTGGTCCATCAGGCTTGACCTTTCTGGTCAGAATATCATACATCTTCTTATTGGGTCCAGCAGCCCATTATTAATAAAATCAGGATTTATTTATCCCTATCAATTTTATTGCACAATTATCTGCCAATACACCTTAAAAGGTTTTCTGAATAAATTTACATTTTCTTTGCCATTATTACAATTCATAAATATACATAAATCTGGTACATCAAAAGTTGAAAGCCTAGCCTATTGGTAGCTCCTACCTCAGCTACGGCGGCATCAACGCTTCTAGAAAACTGCGGAACGTCTCCTAATCGCTTGCAAATCGGGAGCTTGGTCCTGTTCATCTTTTCTATCTGTTGTTGTGTGATGAAAGAAGAAAGCAAGGGTGAGCAGCAAGCCCACCAAAATAATATGTATAATGATTAATAGTATATGAGCCTTCTCATAGTACTCATGAAAGTCTTGGTCAAAAGAAATGAACCAAGTTGATATCTTAATGCGATGAAGTCGCAAAATATTCAGTATATATATATATACATATATACTTTTCAAAATATTGGAAGTTCTCTTCCATGCATAATATACACAGAGTTCCAGTTTATAACTGTATAAAAATATCGTTGCAAGGTGATCACATATATCTACCCTTGTCTCAACGTTTTTCTGAAAATCTTTGATATGCATAAGATAATCATTTACTAGATATAAGTTTAAAAGATGAAGTTACAAGATACTCCAATATACTTATATCTTTTCCAAATACTACTTGAACTACCACCGTTCAAGTTATAATTAGTTTCAAAAGTTCATCACACTGATGAGACTACAAGATAAGACTTGAATGGATTCAATCTTTGAAATATTTTGAAGGAAATGAAGTTATGATATACTTCATTAAGTCCCGATATATATATACACCTATATATATACATACGTTTCCTGAAAACCTCTGTCATGTAAAGTATGAACAGAATTGCAATATCCAATAAATTTGGAAAGGAAAGAATTTTGGCATAAACCTGATATCTTGCTGATCAGGCAAAGATACCAATAAGTAACCTTTTCTACTAGTAGATGGACGAATTCTCCACTGGTCATCACCCTGGTCGCAATAGGACCTTATGCTGGACTGCCACTCAGTCACTTATGCATTTGATGGACTCCCACTGAGCCACTTACACTATCATGGACGCCCACTGAGCCCATGTTGCTTATGCCGACTCAATAGATGGACTTACTTCCCGAAACTTGGGTAAGTAATCAATTCATTTATCAAAACAGCAACCTCGTTGCGAATATAAAATACACCACAGAGCCGGATCCCTCATGTTTTGAGCGAGTATTTAAATCCCCTTTAAAAGGAAGATCTTAAATATAAAAAAATGAGTTTTGGGATCCGCTCTAACCTTTAAAAATTATTTTGAAGACTCGAAAACACTTTAAAGAGTGTTTGGAGTAATGCTGATTTAATGAAGTAAATCAGTCCCAATATATTTAGAAAATGTCTGAATATTATTATTTAAATAATATTCCCATAAAGAATAATCTTTATAAAAATAATTGAAGTAGAAGTTTTGAAACTTATACTTGAAATGAATATTAAATATCCAAAGATATACCTATACGAAAGTACTATCTTTATTTGAATAATCAAAAGTGAGTTTGATTATCGACACCTTATTCTTTAATAAAATAAAGAACATATCTCAGCAAATAATCGGAGTCATAGATCCTCAAATAAATATTCAAATAATATTCAATAAATAAAATAAGCTGAGTCATAAGCCCTCGAATGAATATTCGAAATAATATTCAATAAATAAATAAGCTGAGTCATAAGCCCTCGAATGAATATTCGAAATAATATTCATTAAATAATAAGCTGAGTTATAATACCTCGAATGAATATTATAAATAATATTCATTAAATAAAATAAAGGAGTCATACATCCTCAAATGAATATCCAAGTAATATTCAATAAATAATATAAAGGAGTCATAAGTCCTCGAATGAATATTCAAGATAATATTCATTAATAAAATAAAGTTATCGAATAAACCTTATTCGATTAAGAGTTTTGAAAACTATAACCATATATATATATATATATATATATATATATATATATATATAAATATATATATATAAAATCTACTCGGGATCCTCGACTCCCGGTTTTAGAAAATGTTTTCACCTTTGGGTCCCTATACTAAGGGTATATGCAAATTACCGCTATTCTCTAGCATAGGTATTATCAACTGAACCAACAGATATATATGGAAAGAATACGAAACAGGCATGCATATATACCATATAACATGCTTCAATATATCGCAACATTTGCTAATAACCAACATGCATCTATCACAAGATAATGCATATACATATATACATCACAACAACAGTATAACGGGTAGAAAACTTGCCTGAGCGACTTGGGGTGAAAAAAAAAGCTCGGGACGAGTCTGGTAACCTATAAACAACAAGTAAGTTGGAATTAAATCAAAGTCACTTGTAAATCTATACTTTAACTAACTTAGACTCTAACGCTTGTTTTGCGATTACTGATTCTCTTAAGTCACTCGAGTACCCTCGGCTCCACCATTTTTAATAAATTAACCATTACGAGTTTTAAAGCGATTCCTTCGCGAGTGTCTTACCAACTTCCTAACACTATTACCATAATTGTTTCATACATTAATTAACCCTTTTTGGTCTTTAACCTATGTTTCAAATTAAGGCGAGGGGAAATGTTTCGTTCGCGAAACGCCGTTACTTGAAACGGTCGTTTCTCCTAAACCGTGCATCGGAATCAAACGAACTATATATCAAAACGAAGCTCGTAACATGAGCTATCTAGAAATGGAAATGGTCATAATCTAGCAGGGGGTTCTCGGGTCCTAATGTTATGCATGAAAACAGTCTAAAGAAAACCGGACGTTACGACGGCTATGTTTACGTGATTTCCCAAATTTAAACCATTCAAAACCAACCACAATTCAACCTCAAATCAAACACACAACCAACATCCCTCCAAACCACATCATAACAGCCCCAACAAATCCACATTAACCATTTATACTTATTCCCCACATGAACTAAAAGCTTTACTTAGGTTCTTTAACTAATTATCAAGATTTACAACTCCAACAATACCACAAAACCAACTAATCTCTACAACTCAACCAAACTTCAAACAATCAAGCATCATGCTTCACATATACTATATCAATCATATTCAATCCTAATTACTCAAAACTAAAGCTAGGGTTTGTAGTTTATACCTTCCTTGGAGAGTGGAGAATCAAGAGAATGGCTTGGAATCACCCTTAAAGTCCTTATCCAAGCTTAATCTAAACAAAACTTCAAGAACACAAATTTTAGTTCTTGAAAACACTATTCACCATCTTCTTTCATGATTTATAGAAAAAGATTGGCTTGGAATTAGAAGCTTAAACTTATAGGAAGTATGTAACTATCCATGGGAAAGCTTAGATAATTACCTTGCTAAATAGTAAGTGGTGGAGCTTGGATCTTCATTTTTTAAGAAAGAAGCCGAGAGCATGAAGAAGAAAGAGAGATTTTTTTGTGTTTTGCTTTGTTTTGCTTTTGGTTGGTTGATTTGGTTTTGTTTTTGTTTTAGTTAATTACCTAATTAACCTTGGACTTTGTGTGGTTCTCATTCAACCACACCTCCTTCCTTCCCATGTCATGCTTGTGTCATCCTCATGATGTCATCCTCCCCTCCTTGTCCTCTTCTCATTGGTTGGGTGACATCATCCTCTCTAATCCCTTTGATTAACTTCCTAATTGTTTGCCTAATGACCGCTGATCTGTTATACGGTTCGCTTAACTTCCGTTTTCGTTTATCGTTTGAGGGATCATACCCGGGATCTTATTACTTAGGTTCCCTTAACCTTTCTCAATACATTATATTCCTTTTTATGATCCTCTATTATAATCCTTTAATTTAAATCCTTTTATCCTGTTACCTTATACTCAATTCTTTCCGTATCTATTGGATTTCCGGGAAAAATCAAAGTGTTCGGATTTGGATTCTGACGATCTTTACATACACTTATATCCCATATAAAGTACTAATAAAATCTCAGAATATCCATATCAGAACCCCTACATAGTGTGGCATGAAAAGTTTTCTCATTCAGCAAAAACAATATTCATAAGGGTTTCAAAATTTCCCAAAAATTGGGGTTATTACATGTTTTCTCTGACTTGCTCAGTGCCATCACAGATAATCTGTATCAGTTTTGCAATTGATGATGTTGTCAAACATATCACCATCAACTCCATTGAACAGAATATTCATGGCCTTTTTATCCTTCCTGACTTGTTCAATGTTAGGATCAGACCATTCATCCCTTGGCTTGGGGACAGATGGCTCATTCCCAGTTGCAGCTCTCATTGGTACATAAAGGCCTCTTTCTATGCAGTCCACATAGGCCTCATCTTGAGAAAGCAAATGAAGATGCATCTTTACCTTCCAATGATGGTAATTATCTTTATCCAGAAAAGGAATCTTTACTCCAACATCCTTCTTGTTCATCTTGTTGTATTGTTTTGATCTTTAAACTCTTTGTTTGTCAAGATCTTGCTCTGATGCCAATTGTTAGTCCCTTAACAATATAACAAGAATTATAGAAGGGGGGTTGAATGGAATTCTTGAAACTTTTTCTTGAATAAAAATTGTTCTAACTCAAATATATATATATATATATATAGTGTGAATTGATTAGCAGAATGCGGAATAAAAACTTGAAATGAATCAAAACACAAGTAATTAAAAACAAGAGTCTTTAAAAACTTTCTGGTGGATTTGAATGATTCCACCAGAGATATATAATATATATCGAGAGAACTCTGTGTGCAAGATGCTCATAACTGCTTACAAAATGATAACTAAGAATCAGAGAAATGCTAAGAATTCAGCTTACAAATATTTCTCTGTTTGTTGGTTGTTTAGTTCCTTTGTTACTATTCTATTTGCTGCTTCTTGGTTTATATATCACCAAGATTACAAAGCAATAAGACAAGATAATAAAACAAAAACTATCTAGTCTATTATAATGCTACTTCATTACTCTATTCCAGCATCTTTAAATATCTTCATAATAGCATGGAAATGGCAATGTTTCTTTGTTCTCAAAAACTGAGTTGAATAGGCTACCACATTCCATTTGCATCCACTCGACGCATGTGACTGTGTTGTCACTGTTAACAAATATTTGAATTCTTTATCTGTCGGGTTTATGATCATCCATCGAGTTACTGATCATCCGTCGGGTTGTTGATCATCCATCGAGTGCATTGTTGTTTATCCGTCGGGTAGCAATCATGCACTTGACTTCATTTCACTTATGCAGAATTACAAGACATCATCTATGTACAATTAATCAACCTATTCTGCATATCTAGTTAAAGTCAATCATGACTCAAACACTACTACAGATTCTAAACAATGTGTATGCAGAAATGTGCTACATACTTATTGTTACATAAGCTACTCACTCGATGGATAATAAGTTATCATCCATCGGGACTATATTGAGTCATCCGTCGGGACTATAATCCTTATCCACCGAGTGCTACATTTTTCACTTAGTAAAAACTACCAAGGTGTTTTGTTCATGAAATCATCAAGTACACAACATATACACAACAGAGTGTCTTCTTGAATCACTCTGTTAACTTTTTTAATCAGAATGTTCAATTCAGATGCCCTTCTAGTTATGAGATAGTTAAGGGACACCTGTATAAACCTTTCTACCCCAGAGTCATTAATGATGACAACTATTCTCCTTTCTTGAAATCCATCTATAGTTACCAAGATCACCCTTAGAAATTTTACTATTTTATCCAATGCCTTCTTGTATGTGAAAAAGTTATTGTTGAGAGAAGCCCTGAGAGCCTTTAGCAATTCATCAAATTCTCTACTTAGACTAGGTCCCTCAACAGCTTTTATAAGCCTTTCCACTCCAACATCAACTTCTTTGGCTTTGCCTTTGTGAACAGCTTGAACAGATGATGATTATCTTAACAACCTAACATCTATCTCACCCTTAGTCTTGTTAGAGGGAAATATGAGAGGTGTAGGGATTTCAGGCCTCACAACTTCTTGAAGTGCATGCAGTGGAATATTGAGTGCACCCATGATGGCTCCCAAAGACACATAATTCTGTATTTGTAGATGCTTATAGGAGTCCACCAAGTTTTAAATATCAGCCTATTGACTTTGAACCATGGCTACGAGTTGTGATACTTGAGTTATTAGAGACTCATTGGCTGACTGTAAGGTAGAGACTTGAGACTAAAGATCCTGGATTTGCAAGTTGGTTGAGGTTGATATGGGTTGTTGAGAGCCTGAAGATATTGAAGTACCAAATATGGCTTGCACAGCTTCCTTAATTCCTTCCATCAAAAGAGCAGATGGCTCATATCTACTTTGATGAAGTTGATTTAGCTTGAGTTTGGTGTCATTTGAATTTGTAATGTGCTGTTGAACCACCTCATGCAGAGCCACAAATGATTGCCTTAGATTTTTGATACTTGCATCCACTCCAGTTAGATCAAATCTTGCCATCTGTTCTGCAAAGGTTTTGAATTTTGATTTGATCTCAACTTGCGAATGGATAATCTCATCCATCTTATCCCTCACCAACTTTCTGATTTTGTCTTGATGACCAGTCAAAGTCACTTGTAGTGCTTTACCAAAGAAGTGAAAAGCCTTGATTTGAGCCTTGTAAACTTCATTGACTGCATCATAGACTTCCCGTGGATTGATGATCTTGTCATTACTCTCTAAAATGGTGACATATTCCTCTCTGAACCTTGCTGTTATTCCCAAACAATCTAAACAAGAATTACAGAAGGGGGGTTGAATGGAATTCTGGCTTCTTTTTGATTTTAAGAATGGTTCTTCTATAAATAAATAACTGTGTTTGATCTAGCAATGATGCGGAATGAAAGTAGTGTAGAAATCAAAACACAAAGTATTTAAATACAAGTACTTGAAAAATTTCTGGTGGATTTAACTTTTCCATCAGAGATATATATTAAGTAGAGAACTCTGTGTTACAAAATTGTACACAGATGCTTACAAGTTGAGCAACAAGAACAAAGAAATTCTTTACAGATTTTGCCTTATCTATTTCTCTGGTAAAATGCATACTCACTTGCTGGCTATTCAACTTGCTACACTTGGTTTATATACCACCAAGTTACATGATAAAAAGACAAGTAAATAAGACAAAACATTTCAAGTCTATTTCATGCTCCTTTATTTCTCAATCCAGCATCTTCGAATATTTTCTGTATAGCATGGAAATGGAAATAATTCTTTGTTCTCTAAACCCTGCAAATCGGCTGCCACATTCCATTTGCATACATCCAACGTATGTGACTGTTAATTCACTATCAACTGCTCTTTTGAATTTGAACATCCGTTGAAACTTCACTGAATCATTTGTTGAAATTGTGGTTGATCATTCGTTGAAACTTTGGCTGACCATCCATTGAGACTATCTAAATCAACCGTTGAAGCTTTAGTTGATCATCCGTTGAAACTTTATGAAACATCCGTTGAGACTGTTTTATTGGAAGTTAACTCCATTTCATTTAAGCAAGATTACAAGGTATTTGATATTTACAATTAACCAACCTATCTTGAATATCAATCTAGTAGTTAACATGACCTATACATTCTACAGCATCTATTTCATTAAGTCATTTTGATATGCAGGAATGTGCTACTAATCTTATTGTTACATAAGCTACTCTTTCAACGGATATTTAAATGATCATCCGTTGAAAGCTACAATCACACTTAATTAAAATCTACTAAGTGTTTTGTTCAAGTTATCATCAAGTACACAACATATTCCTAAAAATCTTCCCCAATTTATGTCTACTGGAATTGTAGCCATAAATTAAGAGAAACTTGATGATAACAAAACACTCTATAAATACCGAATGAAATAAAGTAGATAAAATTTACAAGTGCTGCAATTTATTGAAAGTTCTCACAAAGAAAGATTTGTAGAGAGTCTTACAGTTTATTTTCAAGGTGCTCCTCTAGACTGAGCAAATTTAGATCATTTCCTTGATTGCATTGACTACTTTCCCAACTTCACATTATTTTTTTCAATTTGATTTTGGAGTTGTCGGTAAAATTCTAATTCATCATCATTTTTCTGATCCAGCTTTTCTTGCATTTCCTTGAGAGTTTCATTGCTTACAATCTTTAGCTGATCTTCCAATATGAAGAATCTTCTGATGTATTTCTCATCCTTGAACTCTATTATCCAGAATGGCCTCAAATGCACCCTATTTCCAATGAAAGGTATTGTCACTACTCTTGGGAGTGCATTTGGCCCTCTCCAGCTATTCCTTATATCCTCAATCTTGTTTAGTACCATTTTCTTGGCAACTATATTGAATCCAAAGTTTTTCTTTATTGAGGAGAAGACAACCACCAAAGTTGAATAACCTTCATTGAGAATTCTGTGAAGGGGTCATGGTATCTCTCTTCTAGCCTTATACGTGAAGATTAATCTCTCTGGAAGATTCCTGTAGGCATCAATAGATCTAACTTCTTCTAGCTCATCCAGATAGAGATTTATGTCAGAAAATTCCTTGATGTCACAGATGTAGAGTTGATCTCCCTTGTTGACAGTAGGCTTGGGTTTGGCCAAAGTCTTGGATTGAAGTTTGGTAGGCTTGACTGATTTGACTACTCTTTCCTTTATTTTTCTTGGTTTGGTAAAGATTGGAATGTTTAGGTCATGAAGAGGCAAGCTATCCCAATCAATGGGTTTAACCTTAGAAACAACAGGATCACCATGAAAGGTGATATTATGATTAACCTTAAATTCAGCCTCCTTTACAGTAGGTAAGGTTGATTGGCTCGAAATTGTGGATTAGATTGGCATGTAGTCTTCCTTATCTTCATAAAAGTCTATCTTCCTCTTTGCATGATTTTTTTATCTAAACTTCCTTTTTGTCTGCTTTAGATTTTCTTGCTTTTCTTCATTCAGAGTTTCAGTTATCACAGCAGGCAATGTAACTTTTGTGGTTGCAGGCTTCTTGGCTAGGTTATTGGCTTCTAAAGCAGCTTGCTTTTGTTGTTGTTTAAGCATCACCTTCTCTTCTTTCTTAGCTTCTACAAATTATGGATGTCCAGCCACCGCAGAAATTAGTTTACCATTCTTGTAGATTTTAGCAATTCTATTCTTTGACCCTGTGTCTCTGGGAACTTTGGATAAAACAATAGACCTTGCAAGAAGCTTCTTTTCATCTGGCCTAAGGGTTTAATAAGATAGGTCCAATGGATTTTTGTCTGAATTCTTTGGATAATTCCTATTTGGTTGAGAAATCACACTGGCCTTTGAAGACTTGATTGATGAGGGTTGACCCCTTTCCATGTTCCATAGGCTCATTTCATTTGTTGAAATTTATCTCAATTTGGAAAAGTGAGAGAAGGCCTTGTCTTGCTTCTCAATTTGACCAAATTTCTCCTTGATGTTTTCACCAAGATTCTTCCATTATGCATCTAACTCTTGCTCAACTGCTGCTACATCAAGTTGTTAACTTTGTCATTTGACTCTAACTTGGTAGTTGCTAACTTGATCAGATCAATACTGTCCAAGGCTGGTGGCTTAGTGAAAGCAATTGTTGGAACAATCACTTTGTTAATTTGTATGTCTAGCACTTTCTCCCCCTCACTTGTTGACTCCCCTTGGCTAACTAGAACAATTGAGTCTTTCTCCCCCTTTTTGTTAGCATCAAGTTGAGTAAAGGATGAAGTTTTTGCAGCCACCAGTTTCTGAAGAAGTTGAGTTTGTTGGGCTTGATGTAGATGGATTTCAGTAATTGAAGCTTCTAGGGTTTTGAGCCTTGTGTCTAAAGAGTCCACTTTTCTTTCTCTATGAGAGTTTTTCCTAAGTTGTCTGGTGATATCAAGCATGGTTGTGTCAGGAAACTTAGCCTCTAATCTTTCAGCAATGTCCTTTTTGACTTGATCAATGTCTGTTTTCATTACAGTGACATCCAGATTGTGTTGAAGAGATTGGATTTGATGTAGTTGAAGAGAGTTAATATGTTCTTGAAGAAGTCTCTTGGTGTTGGCATTTGTAGTAGCTTGAAGAGATGTCTGAGTTTGTTAAATTATGTGAAAGAGAGTGGATTTGAAATGGTGCTCATCACATTCTTTGGAAAACACCTAGGATGGAGTGTTTGATCTTGAGCTAGGACCTTCTTCTCCCCTATATCCATGAACTCTCCATCATCATCATCTTCATCCCCAAATAAATCCCCAGAACCACCAGTTGGATAATCAACATCATCACCAGCTGTGGGTGGCATTGCTGTGATTGCATCATTGGCTTTTTGAATAGAAGCAGTAGTGTACACCAAGTTGAGCATTCTTTTAGCAACCACATTATCCTGTTCAGCCAAAACTTGATAGGCTGAAATAGGGTGAGTAAATGCCCCAGCTTCATAAGAAACAGAGTCTAAGACAGCTTGATACTCTTGCTGAATTAGCTGTTTCTTTCCAGCCTCATTAACATCCATTAACTCACTTATAATGGGCTCTTCCCATTCTTCTATACCTGCTTTTCTCTCGTTATCTCTCTTTTTTTGCATCAAGGGCTCTCCTTGGCTTCCCACCCTCATACCCTCACCTTCACCTACTAAGGTGGGACTCCACTCACTCACATTTGCCAAGCTGGAAGAAATAGCTTACAGATTTCCATTCTATTACTCTCCTTTTGCCTGAGAGCAACTCAGCCTCTCACTCTTTTCACTCCCTTCCCTCAATCCTAAAAGTGATTGTAGAACCACTAAATCATCTACACTTGTAACATTTGTTGAGATTTGAAGTTGTGCAGTGATATTCAACGGATGAGGAACATCCATCGAAGTAGTAGTTGGAAGTGTCAACGGATGACTGCTATTAAGCATATCCGTCGAGATACAATCACTAGTCGACGGATGAACAATATCCGTCGATATAGTAGAAATGATTGAGTTTGGAGTAAAGACTACTGTAGAATCTGTGGTGATTGATTTGAGATTGTGCACAATATTCTCAGTAGAATCAGAAAGAAATGGCAAGTGAGCCAACAAATCATCTAACATATGATGCTCACTTGCTGTAGATTTTGGCTTCTCCATGAGAGTTAAAGATGGAGAATCAGGAATTGATGAATGGATCATGTCCACATCTAGAGAATTTGTGGGTGAGTTTTGTGTATGAGGTTTTCTATAACTAAAGATTTTGGTTGTGACTCCACATTTACAGGAGCCACATCAATCTGAATTTGAGAAGGTGCAGTAACTGAGTCTTTGACTGCAGTTTGCACAGTGTGTGCACCCTGTATATCCCCAAGTGTCTTGGATTTCTTCTTTCTAGCATAAGTTTGGGGTGAGCTTGTGTCCCTAACCCTTTTGGCCTGTGCTCTTGGCTGATAGCTTTGTTCAATAGTCACTTACCTCTCCATCCTTAATCTTAGGGATACTTTGGTGTTCACCCTATCCCTCACCAGTCTCACTACCCTTCACACTCCCCTCTTAGTTTTTTTGTGGATTTTTCAACTTGTCTCTTTTGAGAGAAACTAGAGGGGGTTTTCTTTGACTTGGATTTGGAAACCTTTAGTTTTGTGGCTTGGGTAGGCATTTGTTTGGTCATTGTCACAGATGCCATTACCATAATTGTTTGCAAAGAAATAGGTGGTTGAGAAGTAGTGGGGATAGAAACATTTACCTAACTTACCTGAGGTTGTTCCAGATTGGCATGTACACAAGAGTAACATCCTTGTGATGATTTTCCTTGTTCAAATCAGCAATAATTCTCCTCTCTTGGACCCAACAAGCTAACTTGTTTGTTGGGTTCACAATTGAGAGATTCTCAGAAACAAAATTAGCTAGCATCATGAAAATTCTAGTATAATAAATATTCTTAGACCTCTTCTTAATATCCCCTAATTTACTCCCTATCTCATACATGACAGAAGTGTTGAAATTGAAATAATTATCACTAAGAAGCATATAAGGCATGTGAACAAGTGAGTAAGACACAACATCAAAATTAATAACCTTTCCAGAAAACACTTTGATAAATGAATAACATAGAAAACTCCATTTTTTAAGACCTAGTCTCCTAACATCACCTAATTTAGTGGCATCAAGAGCATAGCCCATAGAAACTAGCATGTTACTCAAATCAGTATCTGTGTGTGGAGCAAGAGTGTTATTTTCAGGCAATTTAAAACACTTTTCAATTGTATCACAGTTAACACAGTGTTCATTACCTTTGAGAGTGAAGGTAATACTCTTAAAATTGTAACTTCATTATTTATAATGATATTTCAAGGATTGAATCTATTCAAATCTTATCTTTTAGTCTCATCTATGTGATGAACTTTTGAAACGGATTATACCTTGAACGGTGGTAGTTTAAGTAGTATTCGGAAAAGATATAAGTATATTGGAGTATCTTGTAACTTCATCTTTTAAACTTATATCTAGTAAATGATTATCTTGTGCATGTCAAAGATTTTCAGAAAAATGTTGAGACAAGGTTAGATATATGAGATCACCTTGCAACGATATTTTTTTATACAGTTATAAACTGGAACTCTGTGTATATTATACATGTCAGAGGATTTCAAAGATTGTGAAAAGTATATATGTATATATATACTGAATATTTTGCGACTTGGTCGCGTTAATATATCAGCTTGGTTCATTTCTTCTTGACCAAGACTTTCATGAGTACTATGAGAATGCTCATATATTGTTAATTATTATACATATTATTTTGGTGGGCTTGTTGCTCACCCTTGCTTTCTTCTTTCATCACACAACAACAGATAGAAAAGATGAACAGGACCAAGCTTCCAATTCGCAAGCGGTTAGGAAACATTCCGCAGTTTTCTGGAAGCGTTGATGCCGCTGTAGCTGAGGTAGAAATTACCAATAGGCTAGGCTTTCAACTTCTGATGTACCAGACTTATGTATCTATATGAATTGTAATAATGGCAAAGAATATGTAAATTATTCAGAAAACCTTTCGAGGTGTAATGGCTTATAATTGTGGAATAAAATGACTTGTGTTATTTTTGGATATTCATCTCTGAGACTATAACTTGTGGTGTGTGTGTTTATTGTGGGGTCACTGTACGGAGTAGTTGATTGTTTATTAAGATTGGGTGTTATTAAGGGAAATGGAACTCGTGACAAACCGGATCCCCGACCCCGGATTTGGGGGTGTTACAGAAATGGTATCAGAGCTAAGCGTTATAAACCTCAGAGATGATGTGACGTTAAGATAATAAGTTCACTAAGAAAATAAGAACTCTTGCCAAGTTCATAGTCGGGCTACCTAACGTAGTACTGACAGTTAAAACCCTTACGGGAACCCTTATAAATATTATGATAGTAACATAGTTCGTTCTCGTATAGGGCAGCGGGGCACCGAACCCTGAGGTTTAGGAGCATCAGCATGAGGATGTTTTATTACATATTGGAGATCAAATTGTGAATCCAATAGAGTACCCTAACGAAAGGACTGGATGAGATTCATATTGAGAATGTTGCGGTTGAGGATGTTATCCTAGAAGGGATTGTTGCTGAGGAGGATCTCTTGGAGGATCCTGACGAGAATGAAGAGAGGACCGCTGAGGAATTGATGACCGTAGTCAGGGCGACTACCAGAGTTAGAATGGCTGCGAGGTTGACACTAGAGGATGAAGAGTTACCAAGGGCACAAAGGATAATGAGGGCAGAAGGAGTGGGGCCTTCCACGACACCAATTATACCAGTGTCAGACCCTCTTCCAGAGGTTCTTGTAGACATCCATGAGGTTCCACCAATTCCTGTTCCCTCCCCTGTACAGAGCCCAGCACCTACTGAGGGAATGCCACCTTTATCTCCTGCACCCTTATCACCTGATACCGTGCTTGGTTATCCATTTGGATCTCCTGGGTCTGCACCACCTGCACCCCATGGACTGCTAGATGCTACCACTCAGGCTTCTCTTATCGCCGATTATTATATGACTTTGGGTGGCCTGTTTGAGGCCCGTAATGTTAGGAGTGATCTGTAGGATTAGCTTATAGCATGGAAAGGATTGAGGCTACCACCCGAATTACAGCTAGAGGCCATCTTGAGGGTCAGGTTGATCCAGCTCTACTTGCGACTATCTTAAACCTCATCACCTCTGTGATGGAGCAGGTTAGGGATGTCGTGCGTGCCCGCATTTCTTGATCCATGGTAGTGTGCAGAGCCAGAGTGATCAGACAAGGGTTTCATGTAGCACCGCTTTTGGAGGATTAGCCTAAGTTATGAATGATTAGTTTTAATGACTAGATGATTATCTATGGTAGTACTTTTGGGATAGAAGCGATCAGATTAAATGATGTAATTCTCTTAATGTGTTCAGTTGTTGTACCCTCGAACAAATGGTTATGTATATATTCGCTAATTTCAGTTCAGATCAGTTTGTTTGTGATAAGTTCATATTGTTAATTGCACTATTAACACTTAAGAGAGTGTCATAAAGTTTATAGAACTTGAGAATTCATAATTTGCAATCATGCAAGGACTGAACGAGGGAACGACTTAAGCAAAGTAAGTAAGACAAATATCCAGAGATTCTCAAAATTTTTCCAAGCATTATGCCCCCACGAGGAATAAGATTAGGGGCAAACCTTGAATGTGATAATCAGGGAGGTCGCAATTAAGATATAAGGAACCCAGAACATAATGAAGTGGAAAACAAGGATTTTAACGTATAAGATAACTCCAAGTATAGGAGAAGGATGAAACATTTCATACTAAGGAAACAGAAAGTCGAGTAAGGAAAGGAGACCCGAGATGGTACTCCTATACGACAATTCATGACCTGTCTAAAAAGAACTTAAACTATTATCCCCAACCACCACCCTGAGGAGATAGTGCGGTGGGAAATTCTTTCAGGACCTTTAAGTCGCTAAGCTCTCAGAATTCCAAGGAACAAGCGAACCCAGTAGAGGCGAGAGCCTGGCTAAAGGAAATACGGGAATCATTTGAGATTCTAAATAATTGATGAAGCACAAAAGATTGTTATGTCACTTACCCTCCTAAGAAAGAGGCCACCCGTTGGTGAAAAACCAAGAAAGGCACGAAGCCAGAGGTTAGAATAAACTGATTAAAGTTCAGTCAATTATTTTCGGGAAAGTACTTCCCAAGGTTATGGAGATAGTGTAAAAGCTTTAGAGCCAGAATAAAGGCAGACGAGTATGATGAATTAAGAATCTAAGTTGTAAAAGTTGTCAAGATTCGTTCTGAGGACACGAATCCAGAATGACGGGATGTTTGAAATCGATGCTTATGTTGTGTTGGTTCATGAAATAATGATAAGAGAAAGGAAAATTAAAAGAAACTGAAGTGGAAAGGAATATAAAGGCAATGGAGTTTGAGGAATGATAAGGGAGTTGGGTATGAGGAAACCCTAAAGACTCGTAGCAGTAGAAATAGAAAAGTATGTAATCGTCAGGATGAGGGTGATTCACCATGAGTTAAAATTGATGGTTGAAGGCATAAGAGATACATATATTTTATCCCCTATAAGTTGGGAGGATTCGAGGAAACCTTGAGATAGTTCGAAGGATAAATAATGAGACGCGGATAGACTGAGGAGACAAGAAAGTAAGAAATTAGGAAAATTGGATGAAGGAAGTGACCTTCAAGAATGTGAAGTGTAAAACCGGTGGCTTGATGCCCAAAAAGGGAGACACCAAGTATAGAAGATATCTTAACATTGAGATGACTATTGAGATAAACAACAAAAGTAAATGAGGATTTAGTAAAAAGAAGTTCACGTTGAACACGAACAATATCTTCCAGAACATCCCTGTTATCATTACCAAATCAGGCAAAAAAAAAGTGGATAACCGTTGTTATCTTTTGGAGGCCATATGGATTGACCTCAGTTTGAATAAGGATGCTATTGTGAAATTAAGTATAGACTATCGAAGTGAGAATGATTGAATAAGGTAATCTATCAAGTATATATGACTTGATTTATCCATGGAAGAGTGTAAGTATCTTTTAAAGGTGGAATTAAGGATAAAACCCCGATAACTTGAAATGAATCCTAGGGGAATGCATAAAGGTTGGCATTTCACCCTTAATAGGGACAGTATAAGTTTTGACAGTATGAATTGGAAGGGATTAAGGTAACAACAACCTTTAAGGATCAGTGGAGAAATTTTTCAGAAGTATATAGACAATGATTCTGGTATTAGTAAATGGAATCTTGATATGCCCTGTGCCTAGGGTGTACCTGATGAAGGATTTAAGGATAACCTTAGAGGTTTTACAAGGAGAAAGGTAGTATTCAAAGTTCTCAAGAATAGAAATTTTGATGAAGGAAATATGGCGTAATTATAATAATGCCAGGTGGGCATGGGTTAAACCATAAGAAGTATAGATTGAACCAATGAAGGTCAGAATTATTAAAGCAAGAAGGGCCCAAGATAAAAGACGTCCTAAGTATGATCGAGAGTCAGCCATGATAATGTTTACATTTAAAGACTAAGGCAGTGACTTATGGAAAAAAAATGGTAAATTTTTTTTTTTACTTATTTTATCACAAGGACTTAAGAAAAGCATTTTCACATAAGCAGTGATTTGAAATGAGGTAGAAAATTTAGTTGGAGATCGTTCAAAAGACATTGATTATAAGGAACTATTACTATCAAGAAAGGCCAATGAGGTGGCCGACACTTTAAATGTAAGAGGATAATTATAGGCGCTCGTGCCAGAGGAATACAATGATGATGGTTGAAGCCGTGAAGGTTGTATTATGGTTTGGAAGATTGACATTCCTTCTGATGACTGTGCAACACCCAACCATAATAGTAGTTTGGTAAAGATTTAATTCATGTAATCGCCGTGAGCGAGCTATCTATCTTAGAAGGTCCTATCTTGAGAATAATCCAGGGCCATGTTTCAAAAGGACTAAACGAACCTTTGAGTTAAGTCTTCTATCGAAGGCATATGATTAAGAATGGTATTAACCTGCTATCGTTGCTTTTATTGAAACTATTATGCAATTTTATCTACTTCATATTACGAATGTACGTCAGGATCTGGAGTGTTCTTCATGAATCATGGAATGTCGATTATGTTTCCTCTCTAGAAGATTTCGGTATGGCATGAATGGACTCCGTATGATTAAATATTAAGATTCAAGGAAACGAATGACTGTAGTAGGTCCGTGGTGGACTATAGTAATGCATCAATGATTCTTTGAATAATGAGCTGATTACAACCGCGAGAGTTGTAGTGTAATGGATGTTGAGATTGGGTACCACTATTCAGGTTGTGGTGATGTATAAGTTATCATTGATAGACTAATTAAGTCGATTATCTACCTATTGAATACTTATTCCTTCTTATCAATAGAGAGTCGTATTACTTTACGAGGAAGGTTGCGGTGCAAGCATAGAATTCTAGTAACGATGATGTCTGTAATGAGATCCCAGATTCGATTTTCGATGTCGAGGGAGTTTCAAAGGTGATTGTTTATAAGCTCAAGAAAGAGTATGGGTCCATAGGACGATGGACAGAATAGTAAATATCCAGGCACAGGAATTGCGATGTTATAATACTTGATGTTGATATATATACACATATGTTTTGTTCTCCTATGACAAACCTCTATAGTTCAAAGGTAGATTCCAAGCCAGATATTTGTGGCAGTACTTTTTCATATACAATTCTCTTCAATTCATTCTTTTCTCTCCTTTTCATTTTGTATAAGCTGAGAAGAACAACCCTTCCAGAAGGGGAGGTATTGTCGAATGACTATCTATCTGTGTGATAGAAGCCTAGTAGGATACCATCTATTGTTTAATTGCTTGTCAAGTACTAAAGGCTGGCCACCTTCTGTACTAGCTATGCGATGTAACAAGTGTTCATGATCATAGTGATCTCTCAATAAAATCTTTTACTTCTATACGATGGGTCAAGCTTTCGAAGATAGAAGTAGTTAGAAAAGGAGTAGTATGAGTATGGTGGTATTCGGAATGGAAACACATTCGTGATACTAAGGTTGACACATTTATTAAAAGGTTATAGAATGCTAACGATCAAAAGTATAACCAGTATAATATTAGGAACGGAAGATAGTAACGATTACAAACTGGAAAAGAATGGGTATTGAGAAGAAAAAAGCTATAATGATAGAAGCTATGATGAGAGTCTGTGCCATAGACTTGAAAGAATTTGGAATGGTCACTTAACACGGATTGAGTTTTCTCACGATAATAGATCTTATGACAGTATCGAGATGTCGCCTTATGAGATCCTTGAGGGAAGACAATGTCGATCTCCCTTATGTTAGGATGAAGTTGTAGAGCGCAAGATGCTCAGACCCGCAGTAGTCCAAAGGACCAAGGATATAATAGATCTAATCAGAGGACGACTGGTAGTAGCCCAAGATGGACATAAGAAGTATGTTGATTTGACACGAAAGGACAAAGAATAGGAAGTAGGGGACCTAGTGCTATTATAGGTATTCCCTTGGAAATGATGGATGTGGTTCGGAAAGAAAGGAAAGCTAAGCCCACGAATTGTTGGACCCTTTGAGATACTAAGACGGATTGGGAAGTTAGCTTACGAGCTAGCCTTACCCCCGAACCTACAACAAGTTCATAATGTGTTCCATGTGTCAATGCTAAGGAAGTATCATCGGGATGCCAGACACAGAGTGGAGTACGAGCAGGTGGATATGCAACCAGATCTGACTTACGTGGAGAAACCAGTAAAGATTATGGATAAGAAGGAGCAGGTGCTTCGGAACAAAGTGATCAAGCTAGTCAGAG
This sequence comes from Apium graveolens, assembly GCF_009905375.1. NCBI lineage: Eukaryota > Viridiplantae > Streptophyta > Magnoliopsida > Apiales > Apiaceae > Apium > Apium graveolens. Next base: position 22,966 of record NW_027419243.1, read on the forward strand.
TGCTATGGCAAAATCATAATGTGGAAGAATCAACTTGGGAACTAGAGATCGCAATGCTAGAAAAGTACCCCCATTTGTTTTCTATTTGATTCCGGGATGGAATCCTTTTAAGGAGGGGAGACTGTAATAACCCCCAAAATTTTGAACTTTTTGTAACCCTTATGAATAATGTTTTTACTGAACAAGAAAACTTTTCATGCCACACTATGTAGGGGTTTTTATATGGATATTCTGAGATTTTATTAGTACTCTATATGGTATATAAGTGTATGTAAAGATCGTCAGTATCCAAATCCGAACACTTTGATTTTTTTCCCGAAAATCCACTAGATACAGAAAGAATTGAGTATAAGGTAACAGGATAAGAAGGATTTAAATTAAAGGATTATAAGAGAGGATCATAAAAGGAATATAATGTATTGAGAAAGGTTAAGGAAACCCAAGTAATAAGATCCCGGGTATGATCCCTCAAACGAGAAACGAGAATGAAAGTTAAGCGAACCGTATAACAGATCAGCGGTTATTAGGCAAACAATTAGGAAGTTAATCAAGGAGGTTAGGGATGATGAGATCATCCAACCAAAAAGAAGAAGGCAAGTAAGGGATGATGACATCACAAGGTGACATAAACATGACATAGGGGGGAAGGAGGTGTGGATGAATGATAACCACACAAAGTTCAAGGTTAATAAGGTAATTAACCAAAATCTAATCAAAAACAACCAAGCTAATCTAAAAAAATCACAAACACAAAATCATTTCATTTCTTCAACCATTGCTCTCGACTTTTCTCTCCATTTCAAGAAGAAGAATTTCAAAATTCAAGTTCCAAGCTTCCTTAATTGGTAAGATAATTATCTAGTACTCCTTATGCATAGATATAACTATCCTACAAGTTTAAGCCTCCAAATCATTCACAATCTTCTCCAAGAAATCAATGAAGAAGATAATGAATAGTGATTTCAAGATTTTTAACTTGATTTTTCTTGTTTTTCCTTTAAGATCCAAGCATCCCTAAGACATCTCAAGGCTTCTTAAGGCTTCCTAGCTACTCCAATCACTTCAAGGAAGGTATAACATCTCCAAACCCTAGCTTTACTTTTTATATTAGGATGATTTTGATTGTTATGGTAAAAGAGTATCTTGATGCTTGGAGGTTTAGAGTTTGGGTTGGAGTTGTAATGAATTGAATGTTGAATCTTGTTGATTAGTAAAGGACTTAAGTATAGTTTTAAATTCATGTTGAGAATAACATAAATTGGAGAACTTGGGGTGTTGGGGCTGTTGTAGTGTGATATGGATGGATTTTGGTTGTATGAATGAATTGGGATTGATTGGTGGTTGATTTGAAATGGTATAAATTTGGGAAATCGCGTAAACATAGCCGTCATAATGTCCAATTTACTTTAGACTGCTTTTGTTAATAACATTAGGACCCGAGAACTCCCTGCTAGGTTTTGACCATTACCATGATTAGATAGTTCATGTTACGAGCTTCGTTTTGATATGTGGTTCGTTTGATTCCGATGTACGGTTTAGGAGAAACGGCCGTTTTAAGTAACGACGTTTCGCGAATGAACCATTACCCCTCGCCTTACCTTGAAACATAGGTTAAAGACCTTAAACGACTAATTGGAGTATGAAACATTTATGTAAAGTGTAATAGGCAGTTGGTAAGACACTCGCGAAGGAATCGCCTTAAAACTCGTAATGGTTAATTTATTAAAAATGGTGGAGCCGAGGGTACTCGAGCGACTTAAGAGAATCAGTAAGCACAAAGCGAGCGTTATAGTCTAATTTGGTTAAAGTATAGATTTACAAGTGACTTCGGTTTAATTCCAACTTATATGTTGTTTATAGGTTACCCGACTCGTCCCAAGCCATTTGTAACCCCCAGTCGCTCAGGCAAGTTTTCTACCCGTTATACTGTTGTTGTGATGTATATGTGTATATGCATGATCTTGTGATAAATGCATATTTGTTATTAGCAAATTCTTGCTATATATTGTAGCATGTGATATGGTATATATGCATGCCTGTTTCATATTCTTGATTTATATATCTGTTGGTTCAAATGCTTATTAGTTGCATAATACCTATGCTAGAGATAAACGGTATTTGCGTATACCCTTAGTATAGGGGATCAAAAGGTGAACTTTTTTCTAAAACCGGGAGGCGAGGCTCCCGAGTATAATATATATATATATGAATAGCTTTTAAAACTATTAATTGAATAAGCTTTATTCGATAACTTTATTTTATTAATGAATATTATTTTGAATATTCATTCGAGGACATATGACTCCGCTTATTTTATTAATTGAATATTATTTGAATATTCATTCGAGGGCTTATGACTCAGTTTATATTATTTAATGAATATTATTTTGAATATTCATTCGAGGACTATGACTCCGATTATTTACTAAATAATATTCTTTATTTTATTAAAGAATAAAGTTTCGATAATCAAACTTATTTTCGATTATTCAAATAAAGATAGTACTTTCGTATAAGTATATCTTTGGTTATTTAATATTCATTTCAAGTATGAGTTTTAAAACTTCTACTTCAAATTATTTATATAGAGATTATCCTTATGGGAATATTATTAAATAATAATATTCATATATTTTCTAATATATCGGGACTGATTTATTTTATTAAATCAGCATTACTCCAAACATTCTTAAAAATGTTTTCGAATCTTCAAAATGATTTTTAAAAGATTAGAGCGGATCATAAAACTCATTTTTATATTTAAGATCTTCCTTTCGAAGGGGATTTAAATACTCGCTCAAAACCTGGGGGGGATCCGGCTCAGTGGTGTATTTTACATTCGCAACGAGGTTGCTGTTTTGAGAAAACATCTTGATTACTTGCCCATCGTTCGGGAAGTAAGTTCATCTATTTGAGTCGGCATAAGCAACATGGGCTCAGTGGGCATCCATGAAATGCGTAAGTGGCTCAGTGGGAGTCCATCAAATGCGTAAGTGGCTGAGTGGCAGTCCAGCATAAGGTCCTATTGCGGCCAGGGTGATGACCAGTGGGGAATTCATCCATCTACTAGTAGAAAAGTTTACTTATTGGTATCTTTGCCTGATCAGCAAGATATCAGGTTTATGCCAATGTTTTCTCCTTTCCAAATTCATTGGATATTGTAACTCTATTTATAATTTTCATAACAGAGGTTTTCAAGGAGTGTATAAAATGTATATATATATAGGTGTATATATATATCGGGACTTAATGAAGTATCTCGTAACTTCATTATTTATAATGATATTTCAAGGATTGAATCTATTCAAATCTTATCTTTTAGTCTCATCTATGTGATGAACTTTTGAAACGGATTATACCTTGAACGGTCGTAGTTTAAGTAGTATTCGGAAAAGATATAAGTATATTGGAGTATCTTGTAACTTCATCTTTTAAACTTATATCTAGTAAATGATTATCTTGTGCATGTCAAAGATTTTCAGAAAAATGTTGAGACAAGGTTAGATATATGAGATCACCTTGCAACGATATTTTTTTATACAGTTATAAACTGGAACTCTGTGTATATTATACATGTCAGAGGATTTCAAAGATTATGAAAAGTATATATGTATATATATACTGAATATTTTGTGACTTGGTCGCGTTAAGATATCAGTTTGGTTCATTTCTTCTTGACCAAGACTTTCATGAGTACTATGAGAATGCTCATATATTGTTAATTATTATACATATTATTTTGGTGGGCTTGTTTCTCACCCTTGCTTTCTTCTTTTATCATACAACAACAGATAGAAAAGATGAACATGACCAAGCTTCCAATTCGCAAGCGGTTAGGAAACATTCCGCAGTTTTCTGGAAGCGTTGATGCCGCTGTAGCTGAGGTAGAAATTACCAATAGGCTAGGCTTTCAACTTCTGATGTACCAGACTTATGTATCTATATGAATTGTAATAATGGCAAAGAATATGTAAATTATTCAGAAAACTTTTTGAGGTGTAATGGCTTATAATTGTGGAATAAAATGACTTGTGTTATTTTTGGATATTCATCTCTGAGACTATAACTTGTGGTGTGTGTGTTTATTGTGGGATCACTGTACGGAGTAGTTGATTGTTTATTAAGATTGGGTGTTATTAAGGGAAATGGAACTCGTGACAAACCGGATCCCCGACCCCGGATTTGGGGGTGTTACACCGGTCCTTAGGATTAAGTGAAGCTTAATCCCAAAAGTATCACTATCTAGTCCTTGGAACAACAACCGAAATAATTGGTATGCTTTGATATATTCCAAACACCAGAATATATCAATATTTGTGAATAACAATTGGAATATGAATAAAAATCAAAAGAGTGCAAGCGTAATATGAATTTGAGAAATACCACTATTCTGAATCTAGAATAGAGGAAAAACTTGCCTTCTGCGCGACTTACTGCAAGTATATCACCTTCGTCGATTACTGATTCGACCTGCCTTGCTGGCTTAGCTTCTGTTAGAGAAGGAGAATGATTTAAACATCTCGTACTTCAATTGCGTCTTAAACTGACTTTACATCGTTCCTATTGTCTACCCATGCAGATATGATTGACTCGCATATCATATATGAACAAGCAAGACTCGATTATTCACATAATACACATAAGCATATAAACACATAATCATTTTTATATTTAAAATAATTTTTAGAATCAAAACTGACTCTCTGCTTGATCAACTCATCATTATCCGACTCGTTTCCTATTTTTCAGAATTTTCCGGACTCATCTCGATACGCCATTCGATCGATAACCAAACAACTAACAAGGTCAACTAATTTCTAAGATAAATTAGGTTTTAATATTATTTTTAATGAAAATAATTCATTTTTTCGAGTAAAAGGGCTTTCGTTTCGTTCGAATCGGACTAACGGTTTAATTATTATTAATTAAATACAGATAAATCAATTTATTATTCAATATAAATAATTATTACTAATTATTAAACCCTAAAATAATTTTTAAATAATTATTTAAGAAAAATCAGAATTAAAAATGATTTTTCTATTATTTTTGGAATTAAAATGAATTTATTATGATTTATTGAAAATTATTTGATTAATTATCAAAATAATTAATCATCTTTAAATAATGAATAAATAATTAATAATTAATAATTAATTAAGAAAATAATTAAATCTGATTTTTAGAAAATATTTCAGAATTATTTATAATATAAATCAATTAATTAAATAAATAATGAATTAATTAACAAAATAAATAAAACTGATTTTTAAAATTAATAAAAATTAAAATTAAAATTAAATCCAGAAATATTTGTCAGAAAACAAATCCTGACAAAAATAGATCAAACCCGGGTTGCAACCGGGTCACCAAGAACAGGAAACGGGTCGGGATGAACCCAGAATCCGGTGAGGATTCCGGTCACCGCCCTGTTTTCCGGCCAGTCCCAATCCCCTTCAATTCAGCTCCGTTTTGTTCTGGTTTTGTGCTAATTTAATTTGAAATCAACACAACAATCCAACCACAAAAATCACATCACAGAATCATTAATATTATCTAATAACCCTCAGGTTGTGTTTTCCGATCAAACCGACTTAAAATCCGGCCAGAAATCCGACTTGACTATTCTGAACTTAAAACTTGATGTTCTATACATCAAAATGAATCTTAAAACATGAGGAATCTATTTATAACATCAAACCAAACCAAAAATCATCATATAGTTCACAAAATCATTCAACCCGAATTACAAACGGGTCAAACCCATTGAACTCGTCCTAATTATCCTGGACTGTAAAAATCATGTAAAAATACTTAAAATTCACTACTCAACCAGGCAAAACTAACCATATAAGTTTCATAATCCAAATATCAGTAAATTAAAAACAACCAAATTAAAACGGGTATAAACTCTAAAATTCGAATTGATCAAATTCGTAATTAAAGCATGAAATTTTTGACTAAAATAGCTTGTACTAACACATATAAACATATATCAATCAACAAGAACATCCAAAAATCCCTAGAAATCAAAACCCCAAATCTGTTCATGAAACCCATAATCGAGTTTGAGTTTCATACCTTTTTGATTCGTTTTGATGATGAAATTGAATAGAGCTTGAAAAACTATGAAGATTGAGCACAAATACGACCCCTTTTGGTTACCATAATCGATCAAAATCACTGTTTGATTCTCGAACTCAAGAACCCTAATTTCAGAGAAAATTGGGAATTTTTCTGATTTTTAATAATTAATTAATTATAATTAAATAAAATTAGGCTATTTATAGTAGTAAAATTAATACTCCTAATTAAAATTAAGACCCTAATTCTACACTTTTTAAATTTAATAGGCCCCTAATTTTATAATTTTTGAGTATTAAAATTTATTTATTAAATATTTTATATATACAATATATATGCCAAAATTTCTCAAAAATTGTGAATAATGCAAAAATATAAAGAAATAATATAAATTAAAGTCCTATAATTTTATAAAAATAAAAATGTGATTTTTGTGGGGTTTTTAACACCCAGTGGGGCCCGAAAAAGTCATTTTTGTGAAATGAGAAAATTTATAAATTATCTAGATGTTCAGAATAATGCGATGGTAAAAGCTATTTGATGAAAAATAAGGCCCATTATTTTATTTGAAATATTTGCTTTAAAATCATGATTCGGGTCGTAAAACTTTTGAAATGAAAGCTATAAATGCAAAATAAAATATCTAAAAAATACCAGGACGACACAGAATGCACATAACACCTAACAATTAGAGTTTGACAGTTAATTACACACAAATGACACATTAACACACATAATTTATTATAAATATGATATAATACAGACGAAATTTTCTCAGGCGTTACAAATATTGTATCACTAACTTGCTTAACTTGTAAACCAAGAAAGTAGGTTAGTTTTCCCATCATGCACATTTCATATTTACTTTGCATCAATTTGACAAACTGTTTTGCAAAGTTTTTCTTCTGTAGATCCAAAAATAATGTCATCTACATCAATTTGAACAAGTAAATTAGAGCCATTAACATTTCTAAAGAATAAGGTTTTGTCAACAGCACCTCTAGTGAAGTGATTTTTTAAGAGAAATTTTGACAAAGTATCATACCAGGCTCTAGGTGCTTGATTCAATCCATAAAGTGCTTTGAAAAGATAGTATACATATTCGGGAAAATTTGGGTCTTCAAAACTAGGAGGCTGACTAACATAAACTTCCTCCACCAAATCCCCATTTAGAAAAGCACTTTTGACATCCATTTGATAGACCTTGAAATTGGCATGGGCTGCATAGGCTAGGAAAATTCAGATGGCTTCAAGTCTTGCAACAGGAGCAAAGGTTTCATCAAAATCAATCCCTTGTTGACAATAACCCTTAGCAACCAATCTAGCTTTGTTCCTGATTACTATGCCATTTTCATCCATCTTTTTTCTGAATACCCACTTGGTGTCAATAGAGTTCTTTCGTTTAGGCTTGAGTACCAGCTTCCATACTTTATTCCTTTCAAATTGGTTTAGCTCTTCTTACATTGCTAAAACCCAATCAGGATCTAACAAAGCTTCTTCTACCTTTTTAGGTTCTTCCTGGGATTGAAAGCTGCTATATAGACATTCCTCTTGAGTTTCTTTTCTTGTTTGCACTCTTGAGTATGCATCACCAATAATCAGTTTAAATGGGTGATCCTTAGTCCATCTTCTCTGTTGAGGTAGATTAGCTCTAGATGAAGAGGCCTCATTGTTGTATTGATGTGTGACAGAGTTTTGATTGTTAGAAATTCCCCCGAGTTCATGGATCTTTGACTAAAAATTGGAGTTCTTTCTGATTGTGATCTAACTTGACTTTCAACTCCCATTGATGGATCAACGGATGTTGCTCTTTGCCTTCCGACGGATGATGCATATTGTCTTTCAACGGATGATGCACTTGGTCTTTCGACGGATGTTGAATTATGTGCTTCATTGGTTGTAGATTTTTTTGCATTGCCCTTAGATAATTGTTCTTGATCACTTTCATCATAACTATCTTCACAAATTATCTCAACGTTGTCATATTTGAGGCTTTCATGGAAATCTCCATCTTGCAGTCCTTCAATATTTATATCATCAAACACAACATGTATAGATTCCATAACAATGTTGGATCTGAGATTGTAGACTTTGTATACTTTTCCAACTGCATATCCAACAAAAATACCTTCATCTACTTTGGCATCAAACTTTTCCTTTTGATCAGTTTGATTCCTTAAGATATAGCATTTACAGCCAAAGACATGAAAATTTTTTAATGTTGGCTTCCTGTTCTTGAACAATTGGTAGGGTGTCATGCATTTTGTTTGATTAACCAAAGAAATATTCTGAGTATAGCATGCAGTATTTACAGCTTCTACCCAGAAATATGTTGGTAATTTTGATTCTTCTAGAATTGTTCTTGCAGCTTCAATAAGAGATCTATTTTTCCTTTCCACCACTCCATTTTGTTGAGGGGTCCTTGATGCTGAAAACTCATGCATGATCCCATTCTCTTCACAAAATAATCTCATCACAGAATTCGTGAACTCAGTTCCATTGTCACTCCTGATTCTTCTTACTTGGAAATCAGGATGATTGTTTACTTATCTTATGTGATTGATGATGATTTCACTAGTTTCATCTTTGGATTTGATATAATATGTCTAAGAAAATTTTGAGAAATCATCTACAATTACTAGAAATTATCTTTTCTTTGAGATTGACAATACATTGACTAGTCCAAATAAATCCATGTGCAGAAGTTGTAGAGGTTCTTCAATTGTTGAATCAAGCTTCTTTCTGAATGATGCCTTGTTTTGTTTTCCTTTCTAATAGGCATCACACAAACCATTCTTGGAGAATTCCACCTGTGGAATTCCTCTTACCAAATCTTTCCTGACTAGCTCATTCATAGTCTTGAAGTTAAGGTGGGACAACTTCTTGTGCCACAGCCAACTTTCATCTTGACTTGCCTTGCTAAATAGACAAGTGACATATTCTGCATTAGATGAGTTGAAGTCAGCTAAATACACATTTCCTTTTCTTACTCCAGTAAGAACCACTTTTTTGCTTTTCTTGTTGGTCACAACACAGGCTTCAGAATTAAATGTTACTCAGTTGCTGTTAGGAATATGTTGTGAACTTGATGATAAGTTAAACAAAATGCCTTGGTACATTTAACTTAGTGTTTTGTAGCTCTCGACGGATGTTCTACAATAGTCCTGACGGATAAAATTTATAGTCCCGACGGATGACCTCTGAACATCCATCGAGAGTGTAGCTTATCTAATAATAAGTTTTGTAGCACAAATCTGCAAACAAAAATGTATTAGTTGAGTAGATTCTGTATGATTCTTTAAGTCATATTGACTACTAGATTGATATACAGAATAAGGTGACTAATTGTAAATATGAGATATCTTGTAATTCTGTATAAGTGAAATAGAGTCAAGTGGCAGAAAGAATCCCGACGGATGATCTACAAAGGCTCCCGACGGATGATTAACAAGGAATCCGATGAAAGACCCACATACTCCCGACGAATGAACATATTCAAAATAGTTGTTGACAGTGACAACATAGTCACATGCGTCGGGTGTTTGCAAATGGAATGTGGTAGCCTAATTGCAGGATTTAGAGAACAAAGAAGCATTACCATTTCTAAGCAATTATGAAGATATTCAAAGATGTTGGACAGTGTAATGAAGCAACATGAAATCAGTCTAGAAATAATTTTATTTTACTTGTTTGTCTTTTATTATGTAACTGGTAGTATATAAACCAAGTGTAGCAAGTAGAACAAATAACTAAGATAGCAAGAATTATTTTCAGAGAGACAGAAAAGTTGTATTTGTTTAGCATCTCTTTGTAATTCTGCTAGTTCACTTATAAGCAGCTGTGTGCTATTCAAGCATTATAGAGTTCTCATCTTAATATATATATCTCTGATGGATAAGTTCAAATCCACCAGAAAGTTTTAAGGGCCTTGTGTTTTATTTCTTTGTGTTTGATTTTTACATCTTTATCATTCCGCAATACAGAAAAATCTACACAGTTATATTATTAAGTAAGAACACTTTTAAAATATGAAAAAGGAACCAAAATTACATTCAACCTCCATTCTATAATTCTTGTTGCATTGTTTGGGAATAACAATTGGTATCAAAGCATGCTCTTGAAGTACAAAGAGTGTAAATATCACCACAATCAACAAGATGAACAGGAAAGATGTTGGAGTAAAGATTCTATTTCTGGACAAAGACAACTATCACCATTAGAAGGTAAAGATGCACCTGCATGTCGTGTCTCAAGATGAAGCATATGTGGACTGTATTGAAAACGGTCCACATGTCCCTATGAGAGCTGCTATAGGAAATGATGCATCAGTCCCAAAGCCATAAGCAGATATGGTCAGATCCAGATAAAGAACAAGTTCAAAAGGATAAAAAGTCCATGAACATTTGTTTAATGATGTTGACAGTGACATGTTTGACAACATCATAAATTGCAAGACTGCTAAGGATGTTTGGGATACAATCCAAGTTAGATGTGATGGAAACTGAGCAGTAAGGGAGAACAAGATTCAACTCTTGATTCAGCAATATGAGCATTTCCACAGTGAAGAAAGTGAATCACTCACTGACATTTTCAGTAGATTCAAAAACTACTGATGCTCTAAAATTGCATGGAAGGGTCTATCAAATAAAAGACTCAAACCTCAAATTCCTTAGATCTCTGCAAAGGAATGGAAACCTATGATAGTTCATTGAGAATTCTCAAGATTACAAGGAATTCACCTTGGATAGACTGTAGGTATCCTAAAAAAACCTATGAGCTTGAATAGAGTAAGTTGAGAGATGGAGAAAGGAAGAAAAAAGGAGGATCCATTGCATTGATTGCTGAGCAAGAGAGAAGGATATAAAGGTTGAAGCTGTTGATTCTACACCAAACCTAGAGTTTGTGAAGGCAAGGGAAAATGGTTAGTAGCTGAACATGAAGACCATTTGAGTCAAGATGACATGGATGACATAGATGAGCATCT
>NW_027419244.1:0-55605 GCF_009905375.1 Apium graveolens
AGGCGGGTGTTCAAGGGATGAGTCGGGCTTCACTTTGGTAGACTTTAATCGGTTTGGGCATGAAGATGATCCCTTTATACTCGGTATACAAGTTAAACAGGTTTTCTATATTCGAGATCCCGATGATTCTAGGTGGTCCATTATTCTTCAAGGCAAGCGACACATACTTGGAATTGATGATGTTGAAGATGAGGACGAGTATAATCAATTTGATGAAAATCCCCCTTTCTCAAGTGGTCTACCTACTACATTTAGGGAAGACAATATAGATATAAATTATGCACGAAATGACCATGATGAAGGGTTGTGGATTGATCGTCAAGTATGAGTTTTACCAACTCCCAGTTAGTTAAGGTATTTTTTATAAAATTTCGATTGGGATCACTGTTTATCCATGTGTAAAATCTTATACACAATCTGGTACGCAAAATTTGATTGTTAGTTTTTTTTAATAATTTATCCTGCTTAGTATATGTTTAATGTCATGCTTAGACATGCTTTCTTATTTAAACATATTTTTGGATACTTTGTAGATAATTTGAGAGAAAGATTCTACTACAGTGTGCGGATGTGTGCTAAACTATACGGGGGATTCAGGTCATTAATCAATGCAGCACATTAGTTCTTTATATTGCGTGAAAAGATACTAAGGTCAAAGATAATAATAAGAGTGAACCTTATAGGCATGGGCAAATGCACACTCGTTACACCTATATACATAGCTTGTAAAGAATGCAATTCAAGTTTTCTAGTCTTATTTTATTAAATGAAGCATTCTGATTTTTTGTTAAGTAGAATCATCTCATTCTGTGTTTGGAAAATCAATTATTCTTTCAAAAATTGATAGTTTAATATTATTTTGTAAAGTTCTTTCCTTTTGCTTGTGTATTTTTAATAAGCCTGCATAGATAAATTGAAAATAAGAGCAGGATGAGCACGCTTTTGATAGCCTAAAATCATCCTTTTCTGACCTTGTCACCATATAAATCGAAGAGATAGAATCCGTAGTAGTTTGTCAAACTCTTGCCAGTTTTAAGACAGTAAATTGCGAGGGAATTTGAAGCAAGTAGTATGGAATATCACATGTCGTGGGTAATATAGGTGAATGTCTACAGTTTCTTTGCATGAAATTATTCTAGTTCTGAGGCTGCCTAAATTGTGTTTGTGTAGATCTGTGGTTAGCTGATTGTTATCTTATAATTTCAAAGGAATTTTCTCCAGTGATTTAAGTACCTCTGTCAAATTATTTTAACAATGTGATTTTTTACGTGCAGAATAGAAGTCAGCTGGTAGCTGGGTGTCCCGAGGTACCCATTTTTCATGTGCTGAACACTGGAAAATTAACACTAAAAAACCAAATCAGTTCCTGATATATATAAAACGGAAAAAGGTTGTTTGGAAGGGGGACTTCCTTGTCAATTCTGCGGAAAGTATAAGTTTGCTTCCTTTTTTGTTGTAATTAATCAGGATTTTGTTGTCATTAATCAATTAATAAGGTCAAAGATAATAATAAGAGTGAACCTTATAGTCATGGGCAAATGCACACTCGTTAAACCTATACATAGCTTGTAAAGAATGCAGTTCAAGTTTTCTAGTCTTATTTTATTAAATGAAGCATTCTGATTTTTGGTTAAGTAGAATCATCTGATTCTGTGTTTGGCAAATCAATTATTCTTTCTAAAATTGTTAGTTTAATATTATTTTGTAAAGTTCTTTCCTTTTTGCTTGTGTATTTTTAATAAGCCTGCATAGATAAATTGAAAATAAGAGCAGGGTGAGCACGCTTTTGATAGCCTAAAATCATCCTTTTCTGACCTTGTCACCATATAAATCGAAGAGATAGAATCCGTAGTAGTTTGTCAAACTCTTGCCATGGTTAAGATAGTAAATTGTGGAGGGAATTTGAAGCAAGTAGTATGGAATCTCACATGTCGTGGGTACTATAGGTGAATGTCTACAATTTCTTTGCATGAAATTATTTTAGTTCTGAGGCTGCCTAAATTGTGTTTGTGTAGATCTTTGGTTAGCTGATTGTTATCTCTTATAATTTCAATGTAATTTTCTCCAGTGATTTAAGTACCTCTGTCAAAGTAATTTAACAATGTCATTTTTTATCTGCAGAACAGAAGTCAGCTGGTAGCTGGGTGTCCCGAGGTACCCATTTTTTTGTGCAGAACAATGGCAAATTAATTTAACAATGTGATTTTCTCCAGTGATTGTTTTCTGTGTGTTATGTATGTGTTTAAGTACAATAAATTGACAAAACCTGATAGTGCTGATAGAGCATGCATGCATATGTGACATAGCACATAAAGAATTAACACTTAAAAACCAAATCAGTTCTTGAGTATATATAAAACGGAAAAGGGTTGTTTGGAAGTTCCAGGGGGACTTCCTTGCCAATTCTGCAGAAAGTATAAGTTTGCTTCCTTTTTTGTTGTAATTAATCAGGATTTTGTTGTCATTAATCAATTAATAAGGTCAAAGATAATAATAAGAGTGAACCTTATAGGCATGGGAAAATGCACACTCATTAAACCTTAAACCTATATACATAGCTTGTAAAGAATGCAGTTCAAGTTTTCTAGTGTTATTTTATTAAATTAAGCATTCTGATTTTTGGTTAAGTAGAATCATCTCATTCTATGTTTGGCAAATCAATTATTCTTTCTAAAATGGATAGTTTAATATTATTTTGTAAAGTTCTTTCCTTTTTGCTTGTGTATTTTTAATAAGCCTGCATAGATAAATTGAAAATAAGAGCAGGGTGAGCACGCTTTTGATAGCCTAAAATCATCCTTTTCTGACCTTGTCACCATATAAATCGAAGAGATAGAATCCGTAGTAGTTTGTCAAACTCTTGCCATGGTTAAGATAGTAAATTGTGGAGGGAATTTGAAGCAAGTAGTATGGAATCTCACATGTCGTGGGTACTATAGGTGAATGTCTACAATTTCTTTGCATGAAATTATTTTAGTTCTGAGGCTGCCTAAATTGTGTTTGTGTAGATCTTTGGTTAGCTGATTGTTATCTCTTATAATTTCAATGTAATTTTCTCCAGTGATTTAAGTACCTCTGTCAAAGTAATTTAACAATGTCATTTTTTATCTGCAGAACAGAAGTCAGCTGGTAGCTGGGTGTCCCGAGGTACCCATTTTTTTGTGCAGAACAATGGCAAATTAATTTAACAATGTGATTTTCTCCAGTGATTGTTTTCTGTGTGTTATGTATGTGTTTAAGTACAATAAATTGACAAAACCTGATAGTGCTGATAGAGCATGCATGCATATGTGAATAGCACATAAAGAATTAACACTTAAAAACCAAATCAGTTCTTGAGTATATATAAAACGGAAAAGGGTTGTTTGGAAGTTCCAGGGGGACTTCCTTGCCAATTCTGCAGAAAGTATAAGTTTGCTTCCTTTTTTGTTGTAATTAATCAGGATTTTGTTGTCATTAATCAATTAATAAGGTCAAAGATAATAATAAGAGTGAACCTTATAGGCATGGGAAAATGCACACTCATTAAACCTTAAACCTATATACATAGCTTGTAAAGAATGCAGTTCAAGTTTTCTAGTGTTATTTTATTAAATTAAGCATTCTGATTTTTGGTTAAGTAGAATCATCTCATTCTATGTTTGGCAAATCAATTATTCTTTCTAAAATGGATAGTTTAATATTATTTTGTAAAGTTCTTTCCTTTTTGCTTGTGTATTTTTAATAAGCCTGCATAGATAAATTGAAAATAAGAGCAGGGTGAGCACGCTTTTGATAGCCTAAAATCATCCTTTTCTGACCTTGTCACCATATAAATCGAAGAGATAGAATCCGTAGTAGTTTGTCAAACTCTTGCCATGTTTAAGATAGTAAATTGTGGAGGGAATTTGAAGCAAGTAGTATGGAATCTCACATGTCGTGGGTACTATAGGTGAATGTCTACAATTTCTTTGCATGAAATTATTTTAGTTCTGAGGCTGCCTAAATTGTGTTTGTGTAGATCTTTGGTTAGCTGATTGTTATCTCTTATAATTTCAATGTAATTTTCTCCAGTGATTTAAGTACCTCTGTCAAAGTAATTTAACAATGTCATTTTTTATCTGCAGAACAGAAGTCAGCTGGTAGCTGGGTGTCCCGAGGTACCCATTTTTTGTGCAGAACAATGGCAAATTAATTTAACAATGTGATTTTCTCCAGTGATTGTTTTCTGTGTGTTATGTATGTGTTTAAGTACGATAAATTGACAAAACCTGATAGTGCTGATAGAGCATGCATGCATATGTGAAATAGCACATAAAGAATTAACACTTAAAAACCAAATCAGTTCTTGAGTATATATAAAACGGAAAAGGGTTGTTTGGAAGTTCCAGGGGGACTTCCTTGCCAATTCTGCAGAAAGTATAAGTTTGCTTCCTTTTTTGTTGTAATTAATCAGGATTTTGTTGTCATTAATCAATTAATAAGGTCAAAGATAATAATAAGAGTGAACCTTATAGGCATGGGAAAATGCACACTCATTAAACCTTAAACCTATATACATAGCTTGTAAAGAATGCAGTTCAAGTTTTCTAGTGTTATTTTATTAAATTAAGCATTCTGATTTTTGGTTAAGTAGAATCATCTCATTCTGTGTTTGGCAAATCAATTTTTCTTTCTAAAATGGATAGTTTAATATTATTTTGTAAAGTTCTTTCCTTTTTGCTTGTGTATTTTTAATAAGCCTGCATAGATAAATTGAAAATAAGAGCAGGGGTGAGCACACTTTTGATAGCCTAAAATCATCCTTTTTGACCTTGTCACCATGATCAATCGAAGAGATAGAATCCTTAGGTAGTTTTGTCAAACTTTGCCATGTTTAAGATAGTAAATTGTGGAGAGAATTTGAAGCAAGTAGTATGGAATCTCACATGTCGTGGGTACTATAGGTGAATGTCTACAATTTCTTTGCATGAAATTATTTTAGTTCTGAGGCTTGCCTAAATTGTGTTTGTGTAGATCTGTGGTTAGCTGATTGTTATCTCTTATAATTTCAAAGTAATTTTCTCCAGTAATTTAAGTACCTCTGTCAAGTAATTTAACAATGTGATTTTTTTATGTGCAGAACAGAAGTCAGCTGGTACGCTGGGTGTCCCGTAGGTACCCATTTTTTAAGTGCAAACACTGGCAATTAATTTAACAATGTGATTTTCTCCAGTGATTGTTTTCCTGTGTGTTAGGTCTGTGTTTAAGTACGATAAATTGACAAAACCTGATAGTGCTGATAGAGCATGCATGCATATGTGAAATAGCATATAAACGAATTAACACTTAAAAACCAAATCAGTTCCTGAGTATATATAAAAATGAAAAAGTTGTTTGGAAGTTCCAGGGGACTTCCTTGCCAATTCTGCAGAAAGTATAAGTTTGCTTCATTTTTTGTTGTAATTAATCAGGAATTTTGTTGTCATTAATCATTAATAAGGTCCAAAGATAATAATAAGAGTGAACCTTATAGGCATGGCGAATGGACACTCGTAAAACCTATATAATAGCTTGTAAGAATGCAGTTCAAGTTTTTTCTAGTCTTATTTTATTAAATGAAGCATTCTGATTTTTGGTTAAAGTAGAATCATTCTCATTCTGTGTTTGGAAAATCAATTATGCTTTCTAAAATTGATAGTTTAATATTATTTTGTAAATTTCTTTCCTTTTTGCTTGTGTATTTTTTAATAAGCCTGCATAGATAATTTGAAAATAAGAGCAGGGTGAACATGTTTTTGTTAGCCTAACAATCATCCTTTCTGACCTTGTCACCATATAAATCGAAGAGATAGAATCGTAGTAGTTTGTCAAACTCTTGCCAGTTTTAAGATAGTAAATTGCGGAGGGAATTTGAAGCAAGTAGTATGGAATCTCACATGTCGTGGGTACTATAGGTGAATGTCTACAGTTTCTTTGCATGAAAATTATTTTAGTTCTGAGGTTGCCTATAAATTGATCTTTAAATCTCTGAAGCACAATATCACAGTGTCTACACTGTGAAGCTCCAGTTTTTAAAACTTCCCAGCATTACTTTTTTCCCAAGTTTGAGTAACATAGTTTCCTCGCAACAAGCTTGCTGGTAATACTCTACGTATCTTGATTTGATTTATTTAAGTATGATAGAGTCAGTTGTTAGTATAATATGTGTGAATATGGATTGCATAAGCTGCATTTAGTTTTCTCAGACCAGCAACCACAGTTTCTTGTGAAAGAATCTAGAATTTTTCAGATGATCTTGCCTCGTGGGGTTATTAGTTACCTTAAAAAATGTTGCTTTAAATTACTTAGTTACTTAAAGTAAAGAAATTTTACTTGATACAAGTTAATGTCTGTTTAAATAGTACAATTAATTGTGTGTAACTTCGAAGTTATTACAAAAAAAGGACAAAATGTACTCACAAGCGGAAGTAGTACTTATTTATCAAGTCAAACTGCAAACCAGAATAATTGATAAACCCTCTCTCCATATTACCTGTTGAAATTTAGCCTTTTTGGTTGGAAGAAAATAGAGGGGAGGGGAGGGGAGGGTTCCTACAATAAAAAATGTGTTTGGTTCATATTTTTAGAGGGGAGGGGAATGAAGGGCCCAAAATCCCTTATATCTTATTTTGTTTCCTCCCTATTTGGGGTTTTTTGGAGGGGAGAAATTTTATTGACAAAAATGACCTTACACTTTTTTAACACTTACATATATCCTAAATGACTTATATGTAATTTTAATTATAAACCCCTCCCTTCCCCTCCTGTACCAAACATAAAAATGAGTTAAGTCCCTCCCCTCCCCTCCCCTCCCTTCCTTCAATCAAATAGAATTAATATTATATCATTTCCCTCCCCTCCCCTTCCCTCTATTAAAATTCCTCCCCTTCCCTCCCCTCCGTTGAACCAAACACAGCGTTAATCTGCAAGTCTGTTTAGGTAAAAAATTATCAATCAAACAGTCCAGTTTAGTTTTTGTGACATGCAAAGAAGAAAAGGTAGACGTGACGGGTTTTATCACTTGCAAATTGTGTCCTGTAGGCAAACTAAAGTTTTCATTAGTTAATCAAGGGTTTTCTGAATTTTAAACATAATATACTACCTTGATCCTCCTGATTTCAAGAAAATCAAGTGATACTTCATATTTGTCACCGTATATGGCATACATTTAAGAATTGTCAAGAAAATCTAATTTGAATATATTAAGTTTCACAAATATAAGAAAACTCCTTTAAGCATATTAAAATCTGAGGCCCGAGTTATTACATTAAAAAGTCAAAATTCCTATCTAAATTGATATAAACTCTAACTCTGGCTTAGTTTTGTTAATTTAAATTAGAACTAACCTTCTCTGACTCTATGTCTGCTTCTCATATATAGCTTTCTTACACTACATATTTATGTTTTAGGTGTTTTCTGTTGGCATTATTAATCTAAACTATATTTGCCAAGGTGTTTTATTTTGTTGCTGGTGTTGCTGGTTTGCAGCACTGTTTGATACATGGGACTTGGTCATTCAGCATTAGCATGTTTGTATGAGAAGTAGTGGAATAATCCGTAGTGGCATATTGTTATTAGGAAAGCTGTTGCATTAGTTCCTATTTTCCAGCTTATCTTTTGTACGCTCTTTCTATTTACATGTTATGTTCTCTTTGAAATAAAATAGTGAGTTCCAGCATATCTCTGTTTCTCTTAATTTTCATTCATAAAATTGTTTATATTGCAACATCTTGGTATCAGAGCTACACACATCTGGTGGATGCCCAAGTGTATGCCCAGACCAAGAACAATGGAGACCGAGAAAAATAAGGAGAGCACGGTTGGATTAAATTATCCCATGTTGACAAGGGGGAACTACACGGTGTGGGCCTTAAAGATGAAGGCGTGTATGGATGCACATGGAATATGGGTGGCAGTGTCACCAAAGGACCCGAAAGCTGTTGTTGAAGAAAAGAAAGACAAGATGGCATTGGCTGTTATCTATCAGGGAATCCCTGAGGATATTCTTTTGTCGATAGCGGAGAAAGAAACCGTGAAGAAGGCCTGGGAAGCAGTGAAGGTGCTTTGTCAGGGAGCAGAACGGGTGAAAACGGCTAGAATTCAAACTCTAAGATCAGAGTTTGAAGCAATGATTATGAAGGAAGGTGAATCTCTCGACGATTTTTGCCTAAAATTAAATGGACTAGTAATAAACATACGAACCCTGGGTGATGAAATGGCTGAGGCGTATGTTGTTAAAAAGGTATTGAGAGCAATGCCACATAAATTCTTGCAAATTACTTCCGCCATCGAGCAATTTGGCGATCTGGAGAAGATGAGCATTGAGGAAGTAATAGGTTCGTTGAAGGCGCATGAGGAAAGGCTCCGTGGACAACCTGATGCGAGTGGGGGCACTAATCAGTTGCTACTCACGGAGGAAGAATGAAGAAGAAGGATAAGGAGGAGAGTAAATTGCTGCTTACAAGGGAGGACTGGATTAAACGGTCCAATAGAGGTAAGATAGCTCACAGAGATTCAGGGGAAAGGAGACATTCCGAGGAAATTGTGATAAAAGTAAGGTTAGATGTTGGAATTGCCTTGGGTATGGCCATTTTGCTGCAGATTGTAAAAAGCCAAAACGCGACAAGGAGCAAAGAGAAGAAGCTAACATGGTGCAAGTGCCAGACGATGAACCAGCCCTTCTTCTGACAGAATGTGACGAAGGAGAAAAGAATGTGATGCTGATAAATGAGGAGAAGGTGAGTCCGAAAATTAACAAAGGAGCTGGTGAGGTAGTGTCAAACCTTTGGTATTTAGATAACGGAGCTAGCAATCACATGACCGGACAAAAATCAAAATTTAAGGAATTGAATGAAGAGATAAAAGGGCAGGTGAAATTTGGTGATGGCTCGTTGGTTCAGATAAAAGGAAAGGGATCGATAGCAATACAGTGCAAGACTGGGGACGAGAGGATTCTTCACGATGTATACTACATACCGGCACTTTGTAGTAACATCATCAGCTTAGGACAAATGGCTGAGGAAGGATATAAGATATCAATGAATGGAGATTTTATGTGGGTTAGAGACACGCAAGACATTCTGTTCATGAAGGTAAAAAGGTCCTTGAATCGATTATATAAGATTATAATTAATACTGGAGATGCAGGTTGTTTACTCTCGGAAGGAATTCAAGGCCAAGAATGGCTATGGCACTCAAGACTCGGTCATGTAAATGCTAATGCAATGCAAGAGATGGGAAAGAGACAGATGGTGCACGGGCTGCCAAAGTTACAACATTTGAAGGGGGTATGTACTGGGTGTTTAATGTCGAAACAAATCAGAAAATCATTTCCTCAACAAAGCAATTACAGTGCAAGCAAGGAGTTAGAATTGGTGCATGATGACTTGTGTGGGCCAATCACGCCTTCAACAACAGCTGGAAATAGGTACGTATTTTTATTGGTTGATGATTATAGTCGTGTGATGTGGGCTTATTTGTTAAAGGCAAAGAATGAGGCATTTGAAGCATTCAAACGCTTTAAGGCCTTAGTTGAAGATGGTAAGGAGAGAAAAATCAAGACTTTTAGAACGGACCGAGGAGGTGAATTTTGCTCCAAGGAATTCTTGAATTATTGTGAAGATAATGGAATAAACAGCCACTTCACGGCACCATATTCACCCCAACAAAATGGAGTGGTTGAGCGACGTAACAGAACTCTGATCGAGATGGCAAGAAGCTTGCTTAAGGGAATGAAGATGCCAAGTTATTTTTGGGGTGAGGCTATCCGACATGCCATTTATTTGTTAAATCGTTTGCCTACTAGAGCAGTGTCAGGAATTACTCCATTTGAGGCGTGGTCTGGTGAAAAACCGTATATAGGACATGTATGTGTGTTTGGATGTATAGCTCATATGCGTATTCCTAATGTTAATTTGCAGAAGTTAGATGACAGAAGCAAGGTGGTAGTACACTTAGGGAAAGAACCCGGAACCAAGGCGTATAGAGTTTATGATCCAGTTAACAAAAGGGTGCACGTAAGCAGGGACTTGATTTTTGAGGAAACAAGGTCGTGGGCTTGGGCATGTGATTCTGAGAGTGAAAAATCTGATGAAGGAAATTTCGTAGTGTTTGGGCTGGGGTCTGGTGAATCTCGAGATAATGAAACAGGAGGTGAAGACAACACGTTGAGTGATGAAGTGGGTAACTCAAGAGAGTCAGAGTATGATTCGAGTTCTGATGCATCAGTAGAATCCTTATCTTCAACAAATTCTCAAGTGTCAAATACAGAAACGGACTCGAGTAGTGCACCCCATAAATACAGGTCTCTCTCAGATATATATGCTGATGCTGAACACGTAGAATTGGAGGATGATGAGTTATTTTTCGTAGCAGCAGATGAGCCAATAAATTATGCACAGGCATCCAAGGATAGACTGTGGAAACAAGCTATGAAGAATGAACTGGAGTCAGTCGGACAGAATAAAACCTGGAGCTTGACAACGTTGCCACCTGGACAAAAGGCAATAAATTTGAAGTGGGTGTTCAAGTTAAAGAAAGATACAGCTGGTAATATAGTAAAACACAAGGCACGAATTGTTGCAAAAGGTTATGTACAGAGGAAAGGAATTGATTTCGAAGAGATTTTTGCTCTAGTGACTCGATTGGAAACTAGTGCGACTACTACTCGCTCTTGCTGCTAAACATAGTTGGGAAGTTCATCACCTCGACGTAAAGACGGCATTTTTAAATGGTGAGATTGAAGAGGAGGTATACGTGTCTCAACCAGAAGGGTTCAGTTAAGAAGGGGGAAGAACATTTGGTGTATAAGCTTCATAAGGCTCTGTACGGGCTTCGACATGCGCCCAGGGCCTGGTACTCGAAATTAAATAAATGCCTAGAGGAGCTTGGTTTCACTAAATGTCCACACGAGCACGCCGTTTATACCAAAAGAATTGAGAAGGAGACGTTGATAGTAGCTGTGTATGTCGACGATCTCTTGATAATCGGAACCAGCAAGTCAGTCATTGAAGATTTTAAAATGCAGATGAATCAAAAATTCGACATGAGCAACCTGGGTTTATTGTCTCACTATTTAGGTATTGAGGTAAAGCAAAGCATGGGACATATAGAGTTAAGACAGACGGCATATGCCAAGAGAATTCTGGAGAAGGCGGGATTAGCAGAGTGTAACCCAACAAGGTACCCCATGGATCCCAAAGAAGTTATCACTAAGGATGAAGGGGGAAAGGAGGTAGATGCGACTTTTTATAAAAGCTTGATTGGTGGTCTGCGTTACCTGGTTCACACCAGGCCAGACATTGCTTATTCCGTTGGAATAATTAGTAGGTTCATGGAGAAGCCTACTACAATGCATCTAAATGCTGCAAAGCGTGTGCTTCGATATGTGCGAGGAACTTTGAACTACGGGCTTGTATATACAAAGAACAGTGGTAACAACATTCTGACAGGATATACAGACAGTGATTTGGCTGGGAACTTGGTAGATCGTAAGAGCACTGGAGGCATGGTGTTTTACCTGAATGAGAGTCTGATAACTTGGGTTTCACAAAAACAGAAATGTGTTGCTCTTAGTTCGTGTGAAGCTGAATTTATGGCTGCTACAGCTGCAGCATGCCAGGCAATATGGTTGAAGAATTTGCTGTCCAAAATCACAGGTGAGAGTCTTGGCCCTGTGGTGTTGTATAGACAATAAGTCGGCTATTGATCTAGCTAAGAATCCGGTATTTCACGGAAGGAGCAAGCATATAGATATACGCTATCATTTCATTCGAGAATGTGTCGAGAAGGGAGATATTCTGGTGAAGCATATTAGCTCAGAGAAGCAAAGAGCAGACGTGTTGACGAAATCTCTTGCAGCATTCAAGTTCGAGAAAATGCGAGACTTACTTGGCTTGAAGGATCTGTCTGTGCAAGTTTAGATTAAGGGGGAGTTTGTTGGCATTATTAATCTAAACTATATTTGCCAAGGTGTTTTATTTTGTTGCTGGTGTTGCTGGTTTGCAGCACTGTTTGATACATGGGACTTGGTCATTCAGCATTAGCATGTTTGTAGGAGAAGTAGTGGAATAATCCGTAGTGGCATATTGTTATTAGGAAAGCTGTTGCATTAGTTCCTATTTTCCAGCTTATCTTTTGTACGCTCTTTCTATTTACATGTTATGTTCTCTTTGAAATAAAATAGTGAGTTCCAGCATATCTCTGTTTCTCTTAGTTTTCATTCATAAAATTGTTTATATTGCAACATTTTCTATGGATAAAGAAAATACAGAGCATGGTTCTACTGAAGTTTCCAAGAAACGGACAAGAGGTCCAACAATTTGCAAAAAATTAAAAAAAAAAGAATGTTGAACCGAGATTTCGAGTGTAGCATTTTGTTCAATAAGTATGGTGACCCAATTGGGGATATGCTTAAAGATTTAGGATTTACGTAGGAACGGTAGTTCAATTCCAAGTTGATATTAATATCGAGAGCTGGGATGTAGTTAATCAAGGATTGAAAGAAGCAATTTGGGATGATATCAAGGTAATTTTATTTTATTTTTTGGCATATAAGAATTCATCTTTTTATTAGACCTGTAAGAGAAAACCTAGAAAAGACCAATCTAACAACTGTAAAGTTATTATCAGTTTTACAATCTAGTTGCATAATTAGAGTAATTTTAATGTAGATTTTTTCCTACTGTAAAGTTATTTAATAATTTTTATTTTTTAATATTTTTATTTTTCTTTCAAAATTCCTTGTAGACTTCAAATTTTTATATAAAAAAATTATCTTATTAAATTATAATCTCTTATTAGTGTCTGATTTAATTAGCTTACATTGTACAGAGACGGAAATGCAAGAACAGTGTTCAAGTTTTACTGAACAGTAATCTAGTACATAATACATTATCATTCTCTCTAGAGTCGGAACTGTACAAAGAGCACCAACTTTTGGTTTATATTTTAAGTAAATATGTAAATGCTATAAGTGGATGGAACACTCTCATTAATTTGTAATTATTTCATTATTTTCAGAATCGTTGGAAACTTGATGAGTCGCGTAAGAAGAATGTCTTAGAAAGAGCTGGAGGGAATTCAAGGGTAAGTTGACTAGGAAGTATGTGCGCACAGGGAAGGATCCATTTGAAAAATATAAATATATTAGCGAGGAGATATGGAAAATATTCAATAAGAGGCGTGAAAGTGAAGAGTTTAAGGTAAAAAAGGAGTCAGTTATCTAAGAGATTATACCAATTCAATTATAAATTGCAACCCCTAGACTAACAATTCTTTTTTCAGGAGATAAGTGATAAAGCGAAAGTAAGTCAATCACATAATGAACATGTGCATTATCTTGGGCCTGGTGGATATGCGGGAAAAACTAGCAAGTGGTGTGTTGATGACCCTATCACTTCTTTGAATGACTCTGAATCTGTTGATCCATCAATTATAACAAGTGAGCGTACGAGGCGTGGTTATGATTGGGTTAGAGCACGTACTAAACCTAAAGAAGATGGAGGTTACTACTTCCCAAATGAAAAGACAAAGGAGGTGTATGAGAATATGGTAAATTACTTGTTTATTTTCTAATCACATTACCCATAATATTAATGAAGCTATAAAAATATATTTTTCTTTTGATGTTATAAAACAGGAAGAGTTAAATAGGGCAGTTTCAGATGGGTTATAGACTCCACAAGGCCACGATGATGTATTGTCGTGTGCACTTGGCTGTAAGGAGCATGAAGGACGTGTTAGAGGGGTCGGTGGAGGAGCAGAAATTCGAGACGTATTTGGATCAGGGAAAAACAAACATAGTGGGGTTGTTTCATTCGATGAGTTGGCTACAATTACACAAGAAATCACCAAAAAGGTTTAGAAGGAGTGCGAGGACAGGATGATTGAAATTATGAATTCAAAACTGGATGGTATTTTTAACCAGTTGAAGCAGATGGGCATGTCACTCCCTAATGTTAATTTTGTCAATAATGTTGGTACACAGAAAAATGAAGTTGTTCGAAGTAGTTGTCAGTTAGTGGATCGGGAAGATCATTTGTCAAATCTCCAGGTACTTTTGTATAATTTTTCTTTTTACTTTGCTGAACACGTGCCTCCAATACATTCTTTGTAATTTATGATGCAGGTTCCGACGCTTTGTCATCTTTCTGTGATACATACACAGAAAGGAAGAGTTGTTGTGGAAAGAGGGACTATTTTTCCAACAAATAGTCAGGGGAATATGATTCATAATAACCCGATTGCATCCTAAAATGTCAAAGTATATGTTGATGAAGTTTTAGCTGAATATCAACTAACACCACTTCCTGTGCCATGTGACGAACATGAGACCATAGGAAATGCAGTGGGTAGCTTTGTTCAATGGTCAAAGGAGCTTGTGATGTTAGGGCAGGTATACCTTTTGAGGTTCAATTGTTAATCTATTTTTTTCTTGTTATATAATTATAATAGAACTATTGCTAGAAATATTTTGTTAGATATATTTGATAATGTCATGGCTAATATGATTTATGTTTAGTTTTCAGATCTTACTTAAACAGGATAAATCAGTACTTACTGGAAGTCAGGACTTAAGGATATCAGTACTTATATTATCAGGAGATAATCATCAGAAGATGGATATCAGAACTTAAGTGCTGAAGGACGTTCAGATAAGGACAGTAGCTGATTGAAGAAAAGAAGATCGAGATAAACATAAGAAGAGATATGCATGAAGAAGGAATTCTATGAAGAATATAATACTTGGAAGAAAAGATATCTGATTGATATATTTTAGGAAGCAGAATTATATTCCATATCAATTAGAGATTATCTTGTAACTGTGTAGTATATAAACACAGACATAGGGTTTACACTATAAGTGTTATCATATTCGAGAAGATTATTCATTGTAACCCTAGCAGCTCTCGTGATAATTATTCATCACTGAGAGGTAACAGTTCCATACTGTAACAGAGTTCATTATTTCAATAAAGTTTGTTTTCTGTTACTTGAGATATTAAAGTTCGATTTGATAGTACTTTATACTGTATTCACCCCCTCTACAGTGTGTGTGACCAAACAAGTGGTATCAGAGCCGATCTGTAAACGCACATACAGTTTAAGATCCAAACACAATCATGTCTGACACAGAAACTCCAACTAAGCCTACCAAAACTGAAGAACCACCAAAGACACAAATTCAAAGTCGGTATGAGACCATCAGAGTTCCCATACTAGATAATCTGAATATACCATATGGAAGGTGAGGATGACCATGTTCCTGGAAGCAACAGATCCAGAATATCTTGATAGAATCAAGGAAGGGCCTCACAAACCAACCAAGCTCGCTGTTGCAGTTGCAGGTGAAGCAGCAAAGATAGTACCAAAGGAGAAGAGTGATTATACTGCTGAAGATATCGCATCAATTGCTAAGGATGCTAAGGTACGACACTTACTGCATAGTGCCATTGATAATGTAATGTCAAACAGGGTAATTAACTGCAAGACTGCTAAGGAGATATGGGATGCTCTGGAAATAAGGTGTCAGGGAACTGATACAATTAAGAAGAACAGGAAGACAATACTCACTCAAGAGTATGAACACTTTGACTCAAAGGCTAATGAGTCATTGACTGATTTATATGATAGATTTGTCAAACTCTTGAATGATTTGTCATTGGTTGATAAGGAGTATGATCTTGAAGATTCAAACCTTAAATTCCTGTTAGCTCTTCCTGAATGCTGGGATTTGAAGGCAACAACAATAAGAGACAACTACAATCTTGATGAAACAACTCTTGATGAAATTTATGGAATGCTCAAGACTCATGAACTTGAGATAGAACAAAGAAGCAAGAGGAAAGGAGGAAAGTCAAGGACAGTTGCTCTTAAGGCTGAAGAAGAATCCCCCAAGGCAGCTACCTCAAGGAAAGACAAGGGTAAAGCTCTTTTCACAAAGTCTGATACTGAGTCATCAAGTTCTGAAAGTGATGATGACTCAGATTCTGAAAGCTTGCCTGAGACTGATGCTGATGAGGAGATGATGAAGCTGTGTGCTCTTATGGTGAAAGGGATCACAAAGATTGCATACAGGAAGTTCAGGAAGGGAAAGAAGTTTTCCAGGAAAGGCTCAAGTTCTGATAAGAAGAATTTCAGAAGATCTGAGGGCAGAGGAGGAAAGTCTGATAGAGGAGATTATTCCAATGTCAAATGCTATAACTGTGGTGAGAAAGGCCACATATCTCCTGATTGCAAGAAAGTGAAGGGTGACAAAGGCAAGGCTCTTGTCACAAAGAAGAAAAGCTGGACAGACACCTCAGACTCTGAAAGTGAGGAGAACTATGCTTTGATGGCAAATGCTGATAAAGAAAGTGCTGAGAGCAGTTCTGAAGCTGCTGAAACAAAGGTACCTCAGACTACTTATGCTTTTCATACTGATGATATTAATGAGTTGAGAAGATATCTTAAAACCATGTTTGTTAGTTATAGAGATCAAACTTTAACATGTGAAAGATTAACTTCTGAAAATCTTGCTTTTAAGAAAAGAAATGATTTCTTAGAAAAAGAGTTAGTTATGTTCCATCAAACTCAGAAGGATAGAGATGATGCTTTTTATGTTAGGGATGAAGTGCTAAAAATGAATGAATCTCTAAAAACTGAGTTAGAAAAGGAAAGAGAGATTATCAGGACTTGGACTAACTCTGGCAGAACAACTCAAAATTTGCTAAGTAGTGAAAATTGGAAAGAGGGCTTAGGTTATGGAGAGGATAAGAATGATAAAGGAACTGTAGAAATTAAGCCTGTTGTTGTTAAGCAAAAGCCAAAGTTAAAACCTGTTAAGTTTGTAACTGTAAAGTCTGATAATGAGAAATCAGAAGTTAAAGTGGAATTAACTTCTGACAAACTAAAACAGGAAAAGACAGCTGAAGTAAACATAGGCTTAATGACTAAGAAGCAGCTTAAGCATAAGCTGAAAGATGTTAAGAATGCAAACAAGGTAAAATCACCTAGGAAAAATAGGAATGGAAAGGAAGGTGTGAATAAAAGCAATAATTATAAGCCTGTTCCTGAAGCTCCTAGGAAAACGTGTCATAACTGTGGAAGTTCTAACCATATGGCTTCTTTTTGCAGGAAGAATAAGAACATAAACTCCTTACCTTCATAGTCAGGAGTTAAGAGTCAGTCTGTTAGATATAAACCACAAAATTCTTGTTTTCATTGTGGTAGTTTATGGCATTCCATTTATACTTGTAAGGAATATCATAGTTTGTACTATGATTATTATCAAATAGAACCTTCTTTGAAGAAAGTTTCCATTGTTCCTTCTAGTGTAAATTCTGATTCAAAGTCTGATAGTGTAAGTTCTGATAAGAAAATTGTTAACATAAACTCTGATGCTAAATCCGCTGCAAATGTTAACAAACTTGATAAGGCCAAAGGATCCAAGCAAGTCTGGGTCCTTAAAACTAATCATTAGTGGTCTTTGTGATTGCAGGGCAACAGGAAAAATATTCTAGTTTTGGACAGTGGATGTTCAGGACATATGACTGGAAATAAGGCCCTGCTATCAGACTTTGTGGAGAAAGCTGGCCCAAGTGTTTCTTATGGAGATGGCAACATTGGAAAAACATTGGGATATGGCAATATCAATCTTGGGAATGTCATCATTAAAAAAGTAGCTCTGGTCTCAGGACTTAAACACAATCTGCTGAGTATAAGTCACATCTGTGATAGAGGTTATCATGTTGATTTCTTTGAAGAACACTGTGAAGTTGTGAGTAAATATAAAGGCAAAGTTGTTCTGAAAGGATACAGGCGTGGTAACATTTATGAAGCTAAGCTTTCAACAAGTATTGATGGTTCTGCAATCTGTCTGATGAGTAGAGCATCAATTGAAGAAAGCTGGAATAGGCACAAGAAACTCTCTCATTTAAATTTCAACAATATAAATGAGCTGGTCAAGAAAGATCTTGTGAGAGGACTGCCAAAGTCAGTATTTGCTCCTGATGGCCTTTGTGATTCTTGTCAGAAGGCCAAACAAAGAAAATCTTCATTTAAGAGCAAGACTGAATCATCAATTCTTGAGCCTTATCATCTACTACATGTTGATCTATTTGGTCCAGTGAATGTCATGTCTATTGCAAAGAAGAAATATGCGTTGGTCATAGTGGATGAGTTCACCAGATACACATGGGTGTATTTCTTGCACACAAAAAGTGAAACTGCATCTATCTTGATTGATCATGTCAAACATCTGGATAAATTGGTCAAAGATTCTGTGAAAATCATAAGGAGTGATAATGGCACTGAGTTCAAGAATTTGATAATGGAAGAGTTCTGCAAAAACCATGAAATTAAGCAGGAATTTTCTGCTGCTGGAACTCCACAGCAAAATGGAGTTGTTGAAAGGAAGAATAGAACTCTCATTGAAGCTGCACGTACAATGCTTGAAGAAGCAAAGCTTCCAACCTATTTCTGGGCTGAAGCTGTGCAGACTGCTTGTTTTACTCAAAATGCAACACTCATTAACAAGCAAGGAAAAACACCATATGAGATGGTGAAGAAAAAGAAGCCAAATCTGAAGTACTTTCATAGTATTTGGATGCAAGTGTTTTGTTCTCAAGACTCATCCTGAACAGCTATCCAAATTTGATCTAAAAGCTGATGAAGGAATCTTTATTGGATATCCACTTTCCACAAAAGCCTTCAGAGTCTATAATTTGAGAATAAGAGTGGTCATGGAATGTATCAATGTCTCTTTTGATGACAAGAAGATTACTGCTCTTGAAGATTTTATTGACCATGATCAGCTGAGATTTGAAAATGAAGACTCAAATTCTGAGACTGAAAATCCTGACAGTCTAAGTCCTGATACTGTAAACTCTGATGGATTAAACTCTGATGTTATTGAAACTGTGGTGACTACGCCAAAGGAAGATGCACCTATGCAGGGGGAGCATACTCAAGAACATACCACATCTCAAGAAGCATCAGAACATACATCTAGCTTTTCAAGTTCTGATCCGTCAAGTTCTGATAAGCCAAGTTCTGATAGTTCTGAAAATTTAAATTCTGAAGAATCCAACTCAGAGAGCATAGTTTCAGGGGGGAGCATCAAAAAATGAAAATGAAGACAGCATGGATCATGGGGGAGCATCTAGTTCTAGAGAAAACCTTCCATCTGCAAGGAATGGACTAAATCACATACACCTGATTTGATAATTGGAAATCCTGATGCAGGTGTCAGAACTAGAACAGGTACTTCAAACGAATGTCTTTACAATTCTTTTCTCTCTGAGACTGAGCGAAAGAAAGTGGAAGAAGCTCTTCAAGATGCTGATTGGGTGCAAGCAATGCATGAAGAGTTAAATGAATTTGAAAGAAACAAAGTCTGGACCCTAGTGCCAAGACCAAAGAATAGATCTGTTGTTGGTACAAAGTGGGTATTCAGAAACAAAACTGACAGTGATGGCATAATTACAAGGAATAAGGCAAGGCTGGTTGCAAAAGGATATTCTCAACATGAGGGAATTGATTATGATGAAACATTTGCACCAGTTGCTAGGTTAGAAGCCATAAGGATATTTTTGGCTTATGCTGCTCACAAAAAGTTTACTGTCTTTCAAATGGATGTGAAAAGTGCTTTTCTCAATGGAGAATTGGAGGAGGAAGTATATGTTGAACAACCTCCAGGCTTTGTAGATTCCAAACATCCAGATTATGTCTACAGGCTTGATAAAGCACTTTATGGACTCAAGCAAGCTCCTAGAGCATGGTATGAGACTTTAGCTCAGTTTCTTCTGGAAAGTGGATTTAACAGAGGAACTATAGACAAAATACTGTTCTACCTCAACCATGGAAAGGACTTACTTCTGGTCCAGATTTATGTTGATGATATCATTTTTGGGTCTACAAATGACAGACTTTGCAAGAAGTTTGCCAAACTGATGCAGTCAAGGTATCAGATGAGTATGATGAGGGAACTTAGCTATTTTCTGGGCCTTCAAGTCAAGCAGAATGAAGAAGGCACTTTTATTTAGTCAAACTAAGTACACCAGAAACTTGCTTGAAGAAATTTGGAATGCAAGATTGTTCAAGTGCATCCACTCCCATGGCCACTGCAACAAAACTGGATAAGGATACTGGTAAATCAGTAGATATTACTGATTACAGAGGTATGATTGGCTCTCTACTATATCTAACTGCTAGTAGACCTGATATCATGTATGCTACCTGTCTTTGTGCAAGATTTCAAGCAGATCTAAGAGAACCTCACTTAACAGCTGTGAAAAGAATTTTCAAGTATCTTAAAGGCACAGCTGATCTGGGATTGTGGTATTCCAGAGAATCAGATTTTAAACTAATAGGTTACTCAGATGCAGATTTTGCAGGTTGCAAAATTGACAGGAAAAGCACAAGTGGAAGCTGCCACTTCTTGGAGGCAGATTGGTTTCTTGGTTTAGCAAGAAACAAAAGTCAATTTCCACATCAACTGCAGAAGCAGAATATATTGCTGCAGGAAGCTGCTGTGCACGGATTCTTTGGATGAAGAATCAGTTACTGGATTATGGGTTAACATATTTCAAAATCCCTATTTACTGTGATAATCAAAGTGCTATTGCTATGACAGGTAATCCAGTTCAACACTCTATAACAAAGCACATCAGCATCAGGTACCACTTCATCAGGGAACATGTGGATGAAGGTACAGTGGAATTGCAATTTGTTCCAACAGATCAACAACTAGCAGATATTTTCACAAAACCATTGTGTGAAGCTACTTTTACAAGATTGGTAAATGAACTTGGAATGGTATCAGGTTCTTTCTCTAAATCTGCTTAGTCTTGTTCTGATGCATCAGACTTTATGATCAGTATTTACAGAATTTAATCTCTTTGTGTATTCTGTGCTTAATTGAAAAATGTGTTTAAGTACTGACTGTTGTCTGATATATGTTTCTAAACTCTGATAGTGATATGTCTGTTTAAGTAACTATTCAATCCTATGAGGATAACTGTGCTAGATGCTGACCTAGTAGTCTTCAATAAATAAGGGATCCCATGTAAGAAGTAATTATTTCTGTGGAAATCCATTGACACAAGCATATTCCGATAATTGAGCTTAGTTGAGTTTACTTGGTCTATCTTATTACTAAGTCAAAAACTAGAATATTGCTTCTCATCTGTTAAGTTTTGATGCTAGTAAATCTGTTGAATGTACTAAGTGCTGATAAACCTCACTTATCAAAAGAAAAAGCAAAAGAATCAAGGATTAAAATTCAGGTACTCCTTTGAGATCTAGAGTAAAAAATGTGGAAGGGACGACCCAAGTGCATGGACTGGTATTAAGTAAATATGCATTAGAAAAGCAAAATATTTTCTTGGTGACTTTTCACACTCTATGATTACTGGAGAAATACTCTGATAATAGCTTAAATTCTGATACGCAGTCGTGACTCACTTACACTGAGAAGCCACTGTAAAATGGAATTTAAAAGATGCACAAAATTAGCACAAAATAGTTGAGATGGACTCAAGCATGAACTCATTCAACAGTAGGCTTCAGAATAGTGACAGCTCTTTAGCAAAGTTTTAGTTATGCCTTATTTCTAAGATGTACTGAAGTGAATCAGACTTTACTCTTTGTCTGATATTTAGCTTAATGCACACACTAAACACTCCATATGAATGATGAAAATCACTGTGGTGATCTATGTTATTTTAGATGAACAGTCATTGTGTCACATTGCACAAATTCTGAGGACAAGTTCTGATTGCATGTTCTGATGATTATGTTCTGAAGAATATAAATCAGAATTTGTGTGCGGACTTACTAAGATAGGCATTCATTTTTCGAGTTAAGAAATTATGTTCTGATGATCGTTAAGTTCAGATATAAGTCTAAGTTCTGATATTAACGTCTGATTCTTTCCTTGACTTATTTGTGGATAAAATTTGGAAACAGTCTCGGTTCAAACTTGAATATGTTGAAGTGGAAGATTAACAGTCACTATGTTTAGGGATAGTGGTACTCGTACATGAGCAGTCAACTTTTACTTGTTTATTGTGCATATTAAACCATGTTTTCCCTTTCCAAAGAATGTTTTTCTTTTTCCAATTCTGGGAAGACGAGGTAGAATTAATTCTACCTGTCAGCATTAAATTTCTTTGCGTCTCCTGGCATTCTCTTGCCTATATAAGCAACCACTTCACATCCGCCTTCCCATCAAATCTTTTCTCATAAACTCACCTTCATAATCTTTATATCAAAAACACCATGGTCAATTACAATATATTTTTGAACTACGAAATATTCAATATGGAGCTGAGCTGTGCCGATTGGCAGCAGGAATGGCACGTTACTGCCATTCCTGATGAGATATGGGACTCCGTTCCCCAGGAGGTACTCACCCACCTCCTGTTCTTCTACATGAACTACCATCGCCATCTGGAGCGATTGGAGGAGGAAAGGCTGGAAGCTCTCCGCCAGCAAGAGCGAATCATACGACTCGTTATTCTGTTTGTCGAGAGTTGGAAGAAGAAATGATTTATTTTCTTCTTCCTGTTTTTCTTCATCATCAGCCTTGCCCTGCTTCTTGAGCTAGGACAAAGGCTGTTGACGTTAGTTTTAGCAGCTTACGGAAATCTTGTACAAGTTCTGATGTAATTTAAATTTTATGAATGTATTCTCTTTATATTTTAATGAAATTTATTTTTGTTTCAAGATCTTGTCTCTAAGATATTTTGTAATGCATTGATAAATCCTGATACATATTCATATTCTGATGACCATATAAATTCTGTTTTAATTTAAGTTCTGATTTTATTTTATCAGTACTTGCTTGTCTGATTTATTATGGTCATTTTCACTCAAATTTTTTTTCAGAATATTGATGTTGCAGTGAAAAATAATTAAATAAGTGGGAACAGTTTCAATTTTGAATTAAAACTGTTTTACCTTGATTAATGGAATAACTTGGTAAGTGGAACGATTTTTCCTTGAAAAACTGCAAGTGGGTAAGTAATGATTACTGTTTTCTCGTGCCCATTAACCGTTCGTTTTTACTGCATGTCTGACAGGTGTCCAACGGTTACATTTTTTTTCAAAAGTATAAGTATGATAGAGAGAGGATTTTTTAATCTTTTATTTCCTTTCACACTTTTTCTCTCTATTTGTTTTTACTCTCTTTCTTCTTCTAACGTTGGTTTTTCATATAGACATTCTATCAAACACCTAACAGGCACTTATACATCTCGCTTAATTTCATGGCACCTAAGGATTTAATCATTGATGGAGCTAAATTTGTTCCAAACAACTATGCTGCAATTCTTGATAATATTGAAGCTCCGTCTGAATTGCATTTTGTGCAAGATCTTCTCGCACACAGTGAAATCGGGTATGCATTGACCCAACCTTCAGTATTCTCAAGCCAACAAGTTCTGACACTTTGGAGGACTGGAAACTTTGATAATGGTGGTCAAAATGGTACTCCTAGTATTGTTTTCGAAGTGGGTGATTCTCCATATGCCGTCACTCCTGGTACAATACGCAAGGCTCTACATCTCCCAGAAGGATGTACTTTTTCAATTCCAGAGGAATCGGCTCTTCAGGAGTTAATGGCCAGTTTGGGGTATGGACAGAGTTTGGCAAAGCTTGGGCAGTTGAAACGGGCTCATATCAGAAGGGAATGTAGTTTCTTCTTCGACTGCATCACTAAAGCTTTTGGGAACAAGTGTTCGAATTTTGATGTCATCCCTATAATGAGTCAGCACATCGGGTATGCCATTATAAACCTAACTCATTTTGATTTTGCAACGGCTATAATAGGTTTTATTGGGGATAGGATGACAGAGGATAGGAATGTTGTCTACTTTGCTAGATTCTGTCAACTTATATATACTTTTTGTACTGATGAACCTCAACTAACCAGTACCTCAACTTCACCTTTCAAAGTTGTAAAATGTTACTTTAATGACCTGGTAAATGCTGACACTAAGAAATCAGTGGTTAGACCTTTACAGATTCCTCAGTCTGTAAAACAGATCTTAGTAAATGCTGATCCTGATTCCTATAGATCTGTTTATCCTGATGTCAAACCAACAACCACCTCCCAAACACCACAACAACCATCAGCACATACCACTCATACTACTCAACCAACCCTCAGGCAATATATCAAATCCTATCTCTCCACTTCACAGACAGTTCAACCCTCATCCTCAGCACCTACTGTGAAGTCTTCATCTTCCAAGTCTAAGAAGAAAAAGACTGTTCCTCAAACACCTCAAAAGAGAAGGAGGATTGCTTTGAGAGATGAGTCAGACAATGAGGAACATGTTTCTACATCAGAACCTGTTGTCAAAGAAGCTGAGAAAGTGACTTCTCAGAAGGATTCTGGAATTGGGGGCTCTAGGCTTCTCAAGAGGCTTAGAAGAATGACTGTACCTGAAACTCCCAAGGAATCCATATCTATAAAGAGATACAAGACACAGAGGGCAAAAAGGCCAGTTTCAGATGATGAAGAAGCAGCAGCTAAGGAAGGAGATCAGGAATCTCTGATCTCACAAGAATAGGAATCTGCTAAAGTCACTACTTCTCCATCTCAGGAAGCTGTTCCTGAAAAGGCCAATACACCATCTGTGTCTCCTGTTCGAAAATATGTATCTCCTGTTAATACAGGCACAAGTGCTGATATTGATATTCAGACCTTGGTTGTGCCTGAAGTAATTCTCTTAGAGGCTCCAACAGCAACTAATCCATCAATAATACCTGTCACTGATGCTGCTCAAACTCCAGAATTATCTACTACACCTTCTCTGCATCCAGATGCTGATGATCAGAATATAGGTGAGCATCAGGATATGGCTGTTGATCAGAACCTAGAACCAGATCAGCAATTAGAGGATGCTGAAGCCTCCATTGCTACTCACACTGTTGTTTTATCAGAAGATACTAGAATTCAAATAAATCTGTGAAATTGGAAGAGTAGGGACAGATGAACTTAGCTCACTTATCTGAGGTGCTTCCATTACAAGGAAATAGAAGAGTGGCACCTCCTTGTGATGGTTTGCCCTGTTTAAATCTGCAATAATTCTTCTCTCTTGAACCCAACAATCTAATTTGTTGTTTGGGTTCTCAAGCACAATTTCCTCGGAGAGGTGGTTAGCTAGCATCATGAAAAATCTAGCATAGTAAATATTTTTACCCCTCTTGTTTAACTCCCCTAATTTAAACCCCAACTCAAACAAAACAAGATCACTAAAATTAAAGAACTTATCTGTAATTAGCATGTAAAGCATGTTAAGCATGACAGAATCAAAATTACTGATTTTACCATAAAAGACCTTGGTAACTACATCACACATAACACTCAATTCTTTCCTAAGACCCAACCTACTAATATCACTTAACTTAGAAGTAGAGAGTGCATAGTTCATGGAATTAAGCATATTAACAATATCAGTATCTGTGTGTGGTGAGGTCACAGTATTATCAGGAATTTTGCAACATGCTTTAATATCATCACTATTGATACAGAATTCATTACCTTTAATAATGAGTGTGATGATCTTATCAGTAGAGTTGTATGTAGCAGTCGTCCATATCTCTTCAACAACCTCACAGAAGATGGTGGGTGATTCTAGCATTACATAGCTGAGTTTGCAGTTCTTCACAAAATCCATCATTTTGTGGTAGTCACTTGAATGTTGAATCCCTTTGTTTACTAGAGCCGTGAAGTTATTTTCCTCATAGATGTATCCAGTTTGTGACATGATCTTGACTACTGGTGCCATTGTTAGAGAGTGGAAATTACAGAGATGGAGATGGTAGTTGCTTTAGGGAAAGAGAGAATTTAGAGCAGATGATTTGAGAATGATAAAAGAAAAGTAATGGAAATGAATAAAGGTTTTATACTATCTCAAAAATAACTGTCAAAAATAATAAAGTAAAATAAAGTAACCAATAAGAATTGCCCAAAATAGCCGTTTAAAAAATAAACTGTAAAAATTCCTTCAATTATCCGTCGTGCTATGCTTACAAACTGTAAGTATACTCGATGGATAATGTTTAGAGAATCAACGGCTAAGAATAAGACAATTCGACGGATGAAGATAAATCAGTTATCCGTCGAGTCATAAAATATTCCAGAAAAGTAATTGTTTTTTATTTGATAATTGTATACCGACAGATGATCAAACTCGATGGATAATGATCATCCGTCGGGATGCAAATTTTGACTTAGCCAAAATTTTATCCAAGACTGAAAAATCAATTAAATTTCTGCCTGCATTAGAACTTGCAAAATATTTGTAAAAATTTTAAGAATAATTTAGCATACCTAACTCACTTACCAACCTTGAAAAGGTGGATTCATCCAGTGGCTTGGTAAATATATCTGCAAGCTGCTTTTCACTTGGAACAAAATATAGTTCCACGGTACCATTCATTACATGTTCCCTTATGAAGTGGTACTTGATGTCTATGTGTTTTGTCCTTGAATGCTGTACTGGATTTTCAGTGATGGCAATTGCACTTGTGTTATCACTGAAAATGGGAATTCTTTCTACTTGCAGACCATAGTCTAGAAATTGGTTTTTCATCCACAAAATATGTGCACAGCAACTGCCAGCAGCAATATATTCAGCTTCAGCTGTACAAGTAGAAACCGAATTCTGCTTTTTACTGAACCAGGACGCAAGTTTGTTTCCTAGAAATTGACAGGTTCCTGTTGTACTTTTTTATCAATTCTACAACCTGCATAATCTGCATCTGAATAACCAGTTGGATCAAAACCGGAATCTCTAGGGTACCAAATGCCAAGTTTTGGTGTTGCCTTGAGATATCTGAAAATTCTCTTAATAGCTACTCAGTGAGATTCTCTAGGACAGCCTAAAATCTAGCACATAAATATGTAGCAAACATTATATCTGGCCTACTAGCTGTTAAGTACAGAAGTGAGTCAACCATGCCCCTATAACTTGAAATATCCACATACTTTTCAGTAGTGTTTAATTCAAGCTTAGTTGTAGTGGCCATGGGAGTTTTTGCAGATGTGCAATCCATTAGATCAAACTTCTTTAAAAGATCATTAATGTATTTAGTTTGACTAATGAATATTTCATCACTAACTTGCTTAACTTGCAGACCAAGAAAGTAAGTTAGTTCTCCCATCATACTCATTTCATACTTACTTTGCATCAATTTGGCAAACTTTTTCATCTGTAGAGCCAAAAATAATGTCATCTACATAAATTTGAACAAGTATACTAGAGCCATTAACATTTCTAAAGAATAAAGTTTTATCTACAGTACCTCTTGTGAAGTGATTTTCCAAAAGGAACTTTGATAAAGTGTCATACCTAGCTCTAGGTGCTTGCTTCAGTCCATAGAGTGCTTTCAATAGATAGTAGACATAATCTGGGAAATTTGAGTCTTCAAAACCAGAAGGCTGACTGACATAGACTTCCACCTCCAAATCTCCATTTAGAAAGGCACTCTTGACATCCATTTGATAGACCTTAAAATTGGCATGGGCTGCATAGGCTAAGAAAATTCTGATGGCTTCAAGTCTTGTAACATGAGCAAATTTTTCATCAAAATCTATTCCTTCTTGTTGACAATAGCCCTTAGCAACCAATCTAGCTTTGTTCCTGACCACTATGCCATTTTTATCCATCTTATTTCTGAATACCCATTTGGTGTCTATTGGATTCTTTCCTTTAGGCTTGGGTACCAGCTTCTATACCTTATTCCTCTCAAATTGGTTTAGCTCTTCCTGCATAGCTAAAATCCAATCAGGATTCAACAAAACTTCTTCTACCTTCTTTGGTTCTTCCTTAGAAAGAAAGTTGTTGTATAGACATTCTTCTTGAGTTGCTCTCCTTGTTTGAACTCTAGAAGATACATCACATATGATAAGCTCAAAAGGATGATCCTTTGTCCATTTTCTTTGTTGAGGTAGATTATCTCTAGATGAAGAGGCCTCATTGTTGTCTTGATGTGTGATTGAGTTTTGATTATTTGAAACTCCCCCTGAGTTTATGGATCTTTGATTTGAGAGAGGGGAATTTTCTGAAAGTGATCTATTCTTACTTTCACCTCTTTGTGATAACCCGACGGATGGTGAATTTTGAGTACCGACGGATGAGGTTGGTTGTCTCTCGATGGATGATGCAGGTTGTCTACCGACATATGATGCATTTTGTAACTCGACGGATGTTGAGTTAACAGCTTCATTGGAGGTAGATTTTCCTACACTATCCTTAGTAGTAGTTTCTTGATCACTTTCATCATCACTGTCATCACTAACCATCTCCACATTGTCAAATTTGAGACTCTCATGGTAATCTCCATCTTGTAGTCCCTCAATCTTTTTATCATCAAACACAACATGTATTGATTCCACGACAATGTTGGTTCTCAGATTGTAGACTCTGTATGCTTTACCAACAACATATCCAACAAAAATTCCTTCATCTGCTTTAGCATCAAACTTCCCATTCTGATCAGTTTGATTTCTCAAGATATAACATTTACAACCAAAGACATGAAGGAAATTTAAAGTTGGCTTCTTGTTCTTGAACAATTGATAG
Source organism: Apium graveolens (assembly GCF_009905375.1). NCBI lineage: Eukaryota > Viridiplantae > Streptophyta > Magnoliopsida > Apiales > Apiaceae > Apium > Apium graveolens. Next base: position 28,578 of record NW_027419244.1, read on the forward strand.
GGGTCATGTATTTTGCCTGATTAACCAGAGAAATATTCTGAGTGTAGCATGCAGTATTTACAGCTTCAGCCCAGAAGTATGTTGGTAACTTAGACTCTTCAAGCATTATCCTTGCAACTTCAATAAGTGATTTGTTTTTCCTTTCTACTACTCCATTTTGTTGTGGAGTTCTTGCTGCTGAAAACTCATGCATAATCCCATTTTGTTCACAGAATGCTCTCATAGTAGAATTCTTGAACTCAGTTCCATTGTCACTCCTGATTCTTCTAACTTTGAAATCAGGATGATTATTGACTTGCCTTATGTGATTGATAATGATTTTACTAGCCTCATCTTTAGACTTTAGGAAATATGTCCAAGAGAACTTTGAGAAATCATCAATAATTATTAAGCAAAATCTTTTCCTTGAAATGGACAACACATTGACTGCTCCAAACAAATCCATGTGTAGCAATTACAAAGGTTCTTCAATTGATGAATCAAGTTTCTTTCTAAATGATGCTTTAATTTTCTTTCCCTTCTGGAAAGCATCACACAGTCCATCCTTAGAAAACTCCACTTGAGGAATGCCTCTAACCAGTTCTTTCTTTACAAGTTCATTCATGGTCTTGAAGTTTAAATGGGATAGCTTCTTGTGCCATAACCAAATTTCATCCTGACTTGCTTTACTGAGAAGACAAGTAATAGATTTTGCATTTGATGAGTTGAAGTCAGCTAGGTACACATTTCCTTTTCTCACTCTAATGAGAACCACTTTATTGCTTCTTTTATTTGTCACAACACAGGCTTCTGAGTTGAAGGTTACTAAATTGTCTTTATCACAAAGTTGGCTGATACTCAACAAATTATGCTTGAGACCATCCACTAAGGTAACCTATTCAATGATGGTATTGTCTTTTAAAATCAAGCCATATCCCACAGTATAACCCTTGTTGTCATCTCTAAAAGTAATACTTGGGCCAGCTCTCTCCTTGAACTCTGTGAGCAGGGTAGAATCACAAGTCATGTGTCTTGAACAACCATTATCCAAGTACCATAGATTATTTCTGTTTCCCTGCACACATCAAAATCAAATCAATTTGATTTTGGTACCCAAGTTTCCTTGGGTCCTGCCTTGTTAGCTTTCTTTTTCTGTTTCTTAGGTTTGATCTCATTTGACTTGGGAATATCAAATTCATCCTTAGTCATTTGAGTTGGACCTTTGAAACCATTCATTACAGCAGAATTATCATGCATATTTTGATTGACAGAGAATGGCATGCTATTAGTAAACATGTTATTCCAGTAAGGCATGCTAAATGGCATTTGTGGCATATCAGCATAATAAGGATTAGGTGCAAATGGCATATTAGCAAATTGTGCATTCATATTCTGTGCAGACATAGCATTCATAGGCATAGAAGACATGGCATTCATCTTGGGAAAATGAGGTGGCACAGATATGGAAGTAGGCATGGCAGATTTGCAATTAACAGACAAGTGATTTACACTACCACACTTGACACAGATTTTTCTGGGAGCATATTTATCAGGTGTGTAGTTGTTATGCTTGTTAATTCCTACTTTACCATCTCTATTATTTTTTTTTAGCATTTGTTTTAACCTCAATTTTCTCCAGTCTGTCATTCAACTGCTTGACTGTCATATGACCAACATTAGCTTTTTTCTCCTTCTTCACTTGACTGGTTTCTCCTGGAACAAAATTCTTGGAAACTGATCCATATATCTCATTTAACTTAATAGGTTTGGCTTTACTCACAGGCTTGCTCACAGTCGACGGATGAGGATTTATATCACTTGACAGATAACCCTTTCTGTTATCCGACGGATGACCCTCATCATCCGTCGAGTCTACATATGTTAGCAATCCTTCAACCAAATTGGATTCTAGCTTCTCCTTATTCTTCTTCCAGGCTGCAACACAAAAGGACTCAATACCTTGAACTTTGGTGATTTGAGCATGAACATCTCTAGATGTTTTCCATGCCTTAATCACCTCATGTTCTCGTTCAAGCTGCTTTTTCAAGATCTCTTCTTTCTTCACGGACTCAGTTAATTCATCCTTAGCACTTTTACACACAATTCTCAATTTTTCAAATTCAATGAACTGAGACTCTAGTACACTATTCCTCTCACTTAAAAACAAATTATTTTCTTTGATTTTAGCATTTTCCTTAGTAAGAGACTTAAGTGTAACACGCAAATGATATAATTAAATAGACATGTCATTTATTGCATCATTACACTCAGTTTTAGATAAATGTGCAAGGTTAGTGGTGATTACCTGATTACTTGAAGAACTTGTCTCTGTTTCATCAGACTTGGCCATTAGGGCTAGATTGACATAGCTGACATCCTCATCCTCATCCAGACCATCTGCTGCCGAGTCATTTTCTTGTGTAATAAAAGCCCTTTCCTTTTGTTTGAGCAACTCAAAATATTTCTGTTTATAATCCACAGGATCAAACTTTTTCTTTGTTGGAATCTGACTTTCTACACTCACTGGCAAAGTGCCCTGCCAAGCCATATTTGAAACATTTGAATTGTGATTTATCCACCATGTTTCTATTTGGCTTAGCTGCTCCAAAGTTCTTCTTGAACTTGAGCTTGGAAAATCTTCTGGAAAGAAATGCTAGATGTTCATCAATATCTTCCATGTCATCTTGGCTCAAAGAACCTTCATTTTCTGCTACCAGCCCCTTGCCCTTGTTTTCACAAACCTTTGAAGTTGATTCAACAGCTTACATCTTCATCTCCTTCTCTTTCTCTAACTCAGCAACTAGTGTAATAGATCATTCTTTCTTCTTTCCTCTCTCCATCCTCTCATCTTGCTCTATTTCAAGCTTATAAGTTTTCAGGATGCCATATAGTCTCTCCAAAGTAAACTCCTTGTAATCTTGAGAGTTTCTCAATGAGACTGTCTTAGGTTTCCATTCCTTTGAAAGAGATCTAAGGAACTTAAGATTGGAGTCTTTTGTCTGATAGACCCTTCCACGCAACTTCAGAGCATTTAGTAGTTTTTGAAATCTACTAAAAATGTCAGTGAGAGACTCACTGTCTTCACTATGAAAGTGCTCATATTCCTGAATTAGCAGTTGCATCTTGTTTTCTCTAACTTGTTCAGTGTCATCACAGATAATCTGTATAGTATCCCACACTTCCTTAGCAGTTTTGCAATTGATGATATTGTCAAACATGTCACCATCAACTCCATTGAACGGAATAGTCATGACCTTCTCATCCTTCCTGACTTGTTCAATATCAGGATCAGACCATTCATGCCTTGGCTTGGGGACAGATGGTTCATTTTCAGTTGCAGCTCTCATTGGTATATGAGGGCCTCTCTCTATGCAGTCTATATAGGCCTCATCTTGAGATAGTAAATGAAGATGCATCTTTACCTTCTAGTGATGGTAGTTGTCTTTGTCCAGAAAAGGAATCTTGACTCCAACATCCTTCTTGTTCATCATGCTGTTTTGTTGTGATCTTTAAACTCTTTGTTTATCAAGAGCTTGCTCTGATACCAATTGTTAGTCCCTAACAATGCAACAAGAATTACAGAAGGGGGGTTGAATGAAATTCTTGAAACTTTTTCTCGGTTTAAAAGTGTTCTAACTTAGAATATATATTTGTGTGAATTAATTTGCAGAGTGCGGAATAATAACTTAGAATGAATCAAAACATAAGTAATTAAAAACACAAGTCTTTAAAAACTTTCTAGTGGATTTAAATGTATCCACCAGAGATATATATTATATCAAGAGAACTCTGTGTAGCTAAATTAGTTCACAGCTGCTTACAAATATGAACAACTAAGTTTACAGAGAAATGCTAAGAAATTCAGCTTACAAATGTTTCTCTGAGAAAATGTTCTTAGTCTTGTTGTTGTTCTATTTGCTACTTCTTGGTTTATATATCACCAAGATTACAAAGTAATAAAACAAGATAATAAAACAAAACATATCAAGTCTAATACTCTGATGCTTCATTACTCTATTCCAGCATCTTTGAATATCTTCATAATAGCATGGAAATGGCAATGCTTCTTTGTTCTCTAAAACCCAGTTGAATAGGCTTCCACATTCCTTTTGCATACACTCGACGCATGTGACTGTGTTGTCACTGTCAACGGATATTTGAATTGATTATCCGTTGAGTACATGATCATCCGCCGAGTTGTCTTGTTGATCATCCGTCGAGTATCTTTGTTGATCATCCGTCGAGTAGCTATTTGGCACTTGACTTCATTTCATTTATGCAGAATTACAAGACATCAATTATGTACATTTAATCAACCTATTCTGCATATCTAATTAAAGTCAACATGACTTATATGCTACTACAAAATCTATACAAAGATGTATGCAGAAATGTGCTACAGACTTATTATTACATAAGCTACTCACTCAATGGATAACGGATCATTATCCGTCGGGACTATAATGAGTCATCCGTCGGGACTATAATGAGTCATCCGTCGGGACTGTAATGAGTCATCCGTCGGGATTATATTTGCTTTTCCGTCGAGTGCTACATTTTTCACTAAGTTAAATCTACTAAGGTGTTTTGTTAATGAAATCATCAAGTTCACAACATATCCACAACAAATCTCTCAACATAGCACCTGGCCAATTCTTCTAACAATTTATAACTTGCCTCCTTGGTTATGCATGAAGCGGAAGTATATCATGTTGACTTTATTAATCCCCCGTCCTAAAGAACCCAGGAATAATATTGATGTTTATCTTCAGCCACTTATTGATGATCTAAAGTTAATGTGGGATCAAGGTGAGAGGATATATGATGCATACAGTCAGACAGATTTTACTTTGCGTGCCATGATTTTTTGTACTATTAGCGATTTTCCTGGCTATGGAAACCTTTCAGGGTACACCATCAAAGGAGCTAAAGCCTGTCCAATCTGTGAAGATTCTACTATTGATCTTCGTTTAAATAATTGCAAAAAAAATGTCTATATGGGTCATCGTACATATCTCCCCCTACTCACCCTTATCGTAGGAGGAAAAATTCTTTTGATGGAACTATCGAGACTCGAGTAGCTCGTTTTCCTTTAACTGGGCAGGAGGTTTTTGAACGAGTTAAAGATATTGACGATGTTCTCGGAAAGCTGTATAAGAAGCCAACTCCGAATAGTATTTGGAAGAAGAGATCCATATTTTGGGATCTTCCATACTGACAGCACTTGCAAGTTAGACATTGTCTTAATTTTATGCATATTGAAATAAATATTTGTTAAAGCAGTTGGAACATTGCTAAATATACCTGGTAAGATAAAGGATGGGATGAAAGCAAGATTAGACATGCAAGAGATGGGTGTACGGGCAGAGTTAGCACCGCAACAATCCGGTAAACGTACATATCTACCTCTTGCTTGTTACACTCTGGTCCAGAAAAGAGAAAATAAGCTTTTGTGAATGTATATCTAGTGTAAAAGTTTTATCGGGATATTCCTCAAACCCAAAAAACATCGTCTCAATGAAAGATTTGAAGCTGGTAGGTATGAAGTCTCATGATTGTCACGTTCTAATGCAACATCTACTACCCGTTGCAATTCGAGGGATATTGCCAAAGCACATGAGATAGGTAATCACAAAACTGTGTTTCTTCTTTAATGCTATATGCAGTAAGGTCATTGACCCCATGACATTGGATACATTGCAGGCAGATATTATAGTTACACTTTGTGAATTTGAAATGTATTTTACACAATCATTGTTTGATATTATGGTGCATTTAGTGGTTCATCTTGTGAGAGAGATTAAAATTTGTGGTCCTTTATATGTAAGGCAAATGTATCCTTTCGAGAGATTCTTATGTATCTTAAAAGCATATGTGAGAAATCGACGTATACCTGAAGCCAGCATAGTTGAAGGATATTCAGTTGAAGAGACTCTTGAATTTTGCACAGGGTATTTAGCATCTGCCAATCCAGTTGGAATTCTTAGATCTCGTCATGAAGGAAGAATTGATGGTCAGGGTACATTGGGGCATAAAATGATCACTCCTTGTATTGAAATTCTTGATAAAGCCCATCTCTTTGTATTACAACACATGGCAGAAGTTAATCCATACTTGCAAGAGCATATAGTCATCATTCGACAAATGCATCCTTCTAAAAGTGGCAAGTGGGTTACAAGTGAACACAATCGATCATTTGTTAAATGGTTTAAAGACCGAATCATGTCTCAATATTCAGAAAATCATTCCTCCGTTTCTAATACGCTCAAATGGTTAGCATATGGCCCCGACATGCCAGTGAGATCTTACCAAGGATATGATATAAATGGGTATACTTTCTATACACATTATTAAGATGATAAAAGCATTGTGCATAATAGCGGAGTATCTATAGAAGCTTCTTCTACAGAGTTTGAAAAAGGCAATTCTATCACATCACGAGATATAAAAAATGCATATTATGGGGTGATTGAAGAAATTTGGGAGCTTCACTACAAGGATTTTAAAATTGCTCTCTTCAAATGTAAATGGTTCGATATTAGGCGTGGTGTTCAAGTGGATGAGTCGGGCTTCACTTTGGTAGACTTTAATCGGTTTGGGCATGAAGATGATCCCTTTATACTCGGTATACAAGTTAAACAGGTTTTCTATATTCGAGATCCCGATGATTCTAGGTGGTCCATTATTCTTCAAGGCAAGCGACACATACTTGGAATTGATGATGTTGAAGATGAGGACGAGTATAATCAATTTGATGAAAATCCCCCTTTCTCAAGTGGTCTACCTACTACATTTAGGGAAGACAATATAGATATAAATTATGCACGAAATGACCATGATGAAGGGTTGTGGATTGATCGTCAAGTATGAGTTTTACCAACTCCCAGTTAGTTAAGGTATTTTTTATAAAATTTCGATTGGGATCACTGTTTATCCATGTGTAAAATCTTATACACAATCTGGTACGCAAAATTTGATTGTTAGTTTTTTTTAATAATTTATCCTGCTTAGTATATGTTTAATGTCATGCTTAGACATGCTTTCTTATTTAAACATATTTTTGGATACTTTGTAGATAATTTGAGAGAAAGATTCTACTACAGTGTGCGGATGTGTGCTAAACTATACGGGGGATTCAGGTCATTAATCAATGCAGCACATTAGTTCTTTATATTGCGTGAAAAGATACTAAGGTCAAAGATAATAATAAGAGTGAACCTTATAGGCATGGGCAAATGCACACTCGTTACACCTATATACATAGCTTGTAAAGAATGCAATTCAAGTTTTCTAGTCTTATTTTATTAAATGAAGCATTCTGATTTTTTGTTAAGTAGAATCATCTCATTCTGTGTTTGGAAAATCAATTATTCTTTCAAAAATTGATAGTTTAATATTATTTTGTAAAGTTCTTTCCTTTTTGCTTGTGTATTTTTAATAAGCCTGCATAGATAAATTGAAAATAAGAGCAGGATGAGCACGCTTTTGATAGCCTAAAATCATCCTTTTCTGACCTTGTCACCATATAAATCGAAGAGATAGAATCCGTAGTAGTTTGTCAAACTCTTGCCAGTTTTAAGACAGTAAATTGCGAGGGAATTTGAAGCAAGTAGTATGGAATATCACATGTCGTGGGTAATATAGGTGAATGTCTACAGTTTCTTTGCATGAAATTATTCTAGTTCTGAGGCTGCCTAAATTGTGTTTGTGTAGATCTGTGGTTAGCTGATTGTTATCTCTTATAATTTCAAAGGAATTTTCTCCAGTGATTTAAGTACCTCTGTCAAATTATTTTAACAATGTGATTTTTTACGTGCAGAATAGAAGTCAGCTGGTAGCTGGGTGTCCCGAGGTACCCATTTTTCATGTGCTGAACACTGGAAAATTAACACTAAAAAACCAAATCAGTTCCTGAATATATATAAAACGGAAAAAGGTTGTTTGGAAGGGGGACTTCCTTGTCAATTCTGCGGAAAGTATAAGTTTGCTTCCTTTTTTGTTGTAATTAATCAGGATTTTGTTGTCATTAATCAATTAATAAGGTCAAAGATAATAATAAGAGTGAACCTTATAGTCATGGGCAAATGCACACTCGTTAAACCTATATACATAGCTTGTAAAGAATGCAGTTCAAGTTTTCTAGTCTTATTTTATTAAATGAAGCATTCTGATTTTTGGTTAAGTAGAATCATCTGATTCTGTGTTTGGCAAATCAATTATTCTTTCTAAAATTGTTAGTTTAATATTATTTTGTAAAGTTCTTTCCTTTTTGCTTGTGTATTTTTAATAAGCCTGCATAGATAAATTGAAAATAAGAGCAGGGTGAGCACGCTTTTGATAGCCTAAAATCATCCTTTTCTGACCTTGTCACCATATAAATCGAAGAGATAGAATCCGTAGTAGTTTGTCAAACTCTTGCCATGGTTAAGATAGTAAATTGTGGAGGGAATTTGAAGCAAGTAGTATGGAATCTCACATGTCGTGGGTACTATAGGTGAATGTCTACAATTTCTTTGCATGAAATTATTTTAGTTCTGAGGCTGCCTAAATTGTGTTTGTGTAGATCTTTGGTTAGCTGATTGTTATCTCTTATAATTTCAATGTAATTTTCTCCAGTGATTTAAGTACCTCTGTCAAAGTAATTTAACAATGTCATTTTTTATCTGCAGAACAGAAGTCAGCTGGTAGCTGGGTGTCCCGAGGTACCCATTTTTTTGTGCAGAACAATGGCAAATTAATTTAACAATGTGATTTTCTCCAGTGATTGTTTTCTGTGTGTTATGTATGTGTTTAAGTACAATAAATTGACAAAACCTGATAGTGCTGATAGAGCATGCATGCATATGTGACATAGCACATAAAGAATTAACACTTAAAAACCAAATCAGTTCTTGAGTATATATAAAACGGAAAAGGGTTGTTTGGAAGTTCCAGGGGGACTTCCTTGCCAATTCTGCAGAAAGTATAAGTTTGCTTCCTTTTTTGTTGTAATTAATCAGGATTTTGTTGTCATTAATCAATTAATAAGGTCAAAGATAATAATAAGAGTGAACCTTATAGGCATGGGAAAATGCACACTCATTAAACCTTAAACCTATATACATAGCTTGTAAAGAATGCAGTTCAAGTTTTCTAGTGTTATTTTATTAAATTAAGCATTCTGATTTTTGGTTAAGTAGAATCATCTCATTCTATGTTTGGCAAATCAATTATTCTTTCTAAAATGGATAGTTTAATATTATTTTGTAAAGTTCTTTCCTTTTTGCTTGTGTATTTTTAATAAGCCTGCATAGATAAATTGAAAATAAGAGCAGGGTGAGCACGCTTTTGATAGCCTAAAATCATCCTTTTCTGACCTTGTCACCATATAAATCGAAGAGATAGAATCCGTAGTAGTTTGTCAAACTCTTGCCATGTTTAAGATAGTAAATTGTGGAGGGAATTTGAAGCAAGTAGTATGGAATCTCACATGTCGTGGGTACTATAGGTGAATGTCTACAATTTCTTTGCATGAAATTATTTTAGTTCTGAGGCTGCCTAAATTGTGTTTGTGTAGATCTTTGGTTAGCTGATTGTTATCTCTTATAATTTCAATGTAATTTTCTCCAGTGATTTAAGTACCTCTGTCAAAGTAATTTAACAATGTCATTTTTTATCTGCAGAACAGAAGTCAGCTGGTAGCTGGGTGTCCCGAGGTACCCATTTTTTTGTGCAGAACAATGGCAAATTAATTTAACAATGTGATTTTCTCCAGTGATTGTTTTCTGTGTGTTATGTATGTGTTTAAGTACGATAAATTGACAAAACCTGATAGTGCTGATAGAGCATGCATGCATATGTGAAATAGCACATAAAGAATTAACACTTAAAAACCAAATCAGTTCTTGAGTATATATAAAACGGAAAAGGGTTGTTTGGAAGTTCCAGGGGGACTTCCTTGCCAATTCTGCAGAAAGTATAAGTTTGCTTCCTTTTTTGTTGTAATTAATCAGGATTTTGTTGTCATTAATCAATTAATAAGGTCAAAGATAATAATAAGAGTGAACCTTATAGGCATGGGAAAATGCACACTCATTAAACCTTAAACCTATATACATAGCTTGTAAAGAATGCAGTTCAAGTTTTCTAGTGTTATTTTATTAAATTAAGCATTCTGATTTTTGGTTAAGTAGAATCATCTCATTCTGTGTTTGGCAAATCAATTTTTCTTTCTAAAATGGATAGTTTAATATTATTTTGTAAAGTTCTTTCCTTTTTGCTTGTGTATTTTTAATAAGCCTGCATAGATAAATTGAAAATAAGAGCAGGGTGAGCACGCTTTTGATAGCCTAAAATCATCCTTTTCTGACCTTGTCACCATATAAATCGAAGAGATAGAATCCGTAGTAGTTTGTCAAACTCTTGCCATGGTTAAGATAGTAAATTGTGGAGGGAATTTGAAGCAAGTAGTATGGAATCTCACATGTCGTGGGTACTATAGGTGAATGTCTACAATTTCTTTGCATGAAATTATTTTAGTTCTGAGGCTGCCTAAATTGTGTTTGTGTAGATCTTTGGTTAGCTGATTGTTATCTCTTATAATTTCAATGTAATTTTCTCCAGTGATTTAAGTACCTCTGTCAAAGTAATTTAACAATGTCATTTTTTATCTGCAGAACAGAAGTCAGCTGGTAGCTGGGTGTCCCGAGGTACCCATTTTTTTGTGCAGAACAATGGCAAATTAATTTAACAATGTGATTTTCTCCAGTGATTGTTTTCTGTGTGTTATGTATGTGTTTAAGTACAATAAATTGACAAAACCTGATAGTGCTGATAGAGCATGCATGCATATGTGACATAGCACATAAAGAATTAACACTTAAAAACCAAATCAGTTCTTGAGTATATATAAAACGGAAAAGGGTTGTTTGGAAGTTCCAGGGGGACTTCCTTGCCAATTCTGCAGAAAGTATAAGTTTGCTTCCTTTTTTGTTGTAATTAATCAGGATTTTGTTGTCATTAATCAATTAATAAGGTCAAAGATAATAATAAGAGTGAACCTTATAGGCATGGGAAAATGCACACTCATTAAACCTTAAACCTATATACATAGCTTGTAAAGAATGCAGTTCAAGTTTTCTAGTGTTATTTTATTAAATTAAGCATTCTGATTTTTGGTTAAGTAGAATCATCTCATTCTATGTTTGGCAAATCAATTATTCTTTCTAAAATGGATAGTTTAATATTATTTTGTAAAGTTCTTTCCTTTTTGCTTGTGTATTTTTAATAAGCCTGCATAGATAAATTGAAAATAAGAGCAGGGTGAGCACGCTTTTGATAGCCTAAAATCATCCTTTTCTGACCTTGTCACCATATAAATCGAAGAGATAGAATCCGTAGTAGTTTGTCAAACTCTTGCCATGTTTAAGATAGTAAATTGTGGAGGGAATTTGAAGCAAGTAGTATGGAATCTCACATGTCGTGGGTACTATAGGTGAATGTCTACAATTTCTTTGCATGAAATTATTTTAGTTCTGAGGCTGCCTAAATTGTGTTTGTGTAGATCTTTGGTTAGCTGATTGTTATCTCTTATAATTTCAATGTAATTTTCTCCAGTGATTTAAGTACCTCTGTCAAAGTAATTTAACAATGTCATTTTTTATCTGCAGAACAGAAGTCAGCTGGTAGCTGGGTGTCCCGAGGTACCCATTTTTTTGTGCAGAACAATGGCAAATTAATTTAACAATGTGATTTTCTCCAGTGATTGTTTTCTGTGTGTTATGTATGTGTTTAAGTACGATAAATTGACAAAACCTGATAGTGCTGATAGAGCATGCATGCATATGTGAAATAGCACATAAAGAATTAACACTTAAAAACCAAATCAGTTCTTGAGTATATATAAAACGGAAAAGGGTTGTTTGGAAGTTTCAGGGGGACTTCCTTGCCAATTCTGCAGAAAGTATAAGTTTGCTTCCTTTTTTGTTGTAATTAATCAGGATTTTGTTGTCATTAATCAATTAATAAGGTCAAAGATAATAATAAGAGTGAACCTTATAGGCATGGGAAAATGCACACTCATTAAACCTTAAACCTATATACATAGCTTGTAAAGAATGCAGTTCAAGTTTTCTAGTGTTATTTTATTAAATTAAGCATTCTGATTTTTGGTTAAGTAGAATCATCTCATTCTGTGTTTGGCAAATCAATTTTTCTTTCTAAAATGGATAGTTTAATATTATTTTGTAAAGTTCTTTCCTTTTTGCTTGTGTATTTTTAATAAGCCTGCATAGATAAATTGAAAATAAGAGCAGGGTGAGCACACTTTTGATAGCCTAAAATCATCCTTTTCTGACCTTGTCACCATATAAATCGAAGAGATAGAATCCTTAGTAGTTTGTCAAACTCTTGCCATGTTTAAGATAGTAAATTGTGGAGAGAATTTGAAGCAAGTAGTATGGAATCTCACATGTCGTGGGTACTATAGGTGAATGTCTACAATTTCTTTGCATGAAATTATTTTAGTTCTGAGGCTGCCTAAATTGTGTTTGTGTAGATCTTTGGTTAGCTGATTGTTATCTCTTATAATTTCAAAGTAATTTTCTCCAGTAATTTAAGTACCTCTGTCAAAGTAATTTAACAATGTGATTTTTTATGTGCAGAACAGAAGTCAGCTGGTAGCTGGGTGTCCCGAGGTACCCATTTTTTATGTGCAAAACACTGGCAAATTAATTTAACAATGTGATTTTCTCCAGTGATTGTTTTCTGTGTGTTATGTCTGTGTTTAAGTACGATAAATTGACAAAACCTGATAGTGCTGATAGAGCATGCATGCATATGTGAAATAGCATATAAAGAATTAACACTTAAAAACCAAATCAGTTCCTGAGTATATATAAAATGAAAAAAGGTTGTTTGGAAGTTCCAGGGGGACTTCCTTGCCAATTCTGCAGAAAGTATAAGTTTGCTTCATTTTTTGTTGTAATTAATCAGGATTTTGTTGTCATTAATCAATTAATAAGGTCAAAGATAATAATAAGAGTGAACCTTATAGGCATGGGCGAATGGACACTCGTAAAACCTATATAATAGCTTGTAAAGAATGCAGTTCAAGTTTTCTAGTCTTATTTTATTAAATGAAGCATTCTGATTTTTGGTTAAGTAGAATCATCTCATTCTGTGTTTGGAAAATCAATTATGCTTTCTAAAATTGATAGTTTAATATTATTTTGTAAATTTCTTTCCTTTTTGCTTGTGTATTTTTAATAAGCCTGCATAGATAATTTGAAAATAAGAGCAGGGTGAACATGTTTTTGTTAGCCTAAAATCATCCTTTTCTGACCTTGTCACCATATAAATCGAAGAGATAGAATCCGTAGTAGTTTGTCAAACTCTTGCCAGTTTTAAGATAGTAAATTGCGGAGGGAATTTGAAGCAAGTAGTATGGAATCTCACATGTCGTGGGTACTATAGGTGAATGTCTACAGTTTCTTTGCATGAAATTATTTTAGTTCTGAGGTTGCCTATAAATTGATCTTTAAATCTCTGAAGCACAATATCACAGTGTCTACACTGTGAAGCTCCAGTTTTTAAAACTTCCCAGCATTACTTTTTTCCCAAGTTTGAGTAACATAGTTTCCTCGCAACAAGCTTGCTGGTAATACTCTACGTATCTTGATTTGATTTATTTAAGTATGATAGAGTCAGTTGTTAGTATAATATGTGTGAATATGGATTGCATAAGCTGCATTTAGTTTTCTCAGACCAGCAACCACAGTTTCTTGTGAAAGAATCTAGAATTTTTCAGATGATCTTGCCTCGTGGGGTTATTAGTTACCTTAAAAAATGTTGCTTTAAATTACTTAGTTACTTAAAGTAAAAGAAATTTTACTTGATACAAGTTAATGTCTGTTTAAATAGTACAATTAATTGTGTGTAACTTCGAAGTTATTACAAAAAAAGGACAAAATGTACTCACAAGCGGAAGTAGTACTTATTTATCAAGTCAAACTGCAAACCAGAATAATTGATAAACCCTCTCTCCATATTACCTGTTGAAATTTAGCCTTTTTGGTTGGAAGAAAATAGAGGGGAGGGGAGGGGAGGGTTCCTACAATAAAAAATGTGTTTGGTTCATATTTTTAGAGGGGAGGGGAATGAAGGGCCCAAAATCCCTTATATCTTATTTTGTTTCCTCCCTATTTGGGGTTTTTTGGAGGGGAGAAATTTTATTGACAAAAATGACCTTACACTTTTTTAACACTTACATATATCCTAAATGACTTATATGTAATTTTAATTATAAACCCCTCCCTTCCCCTCCTGTACCAAACATAAAAATGAGTTAAGTCCCCTCCCCTCCCCTCCCCTCCCTTCCTTCAATCAAATAGAATTAATATTATATCATTTCCCTCCCCTCCCCTTCCCTCTATTAAAATTCCTCCCCTTCCCTCCCCTCCGTTGAACCAAACACAGCGTTAATCTGCAAGTCTGTTTAGGTAAAAAATTATCAATCAAACAGTCCAGTTTAGTTTTTGTGACATGCAAAGAAGAAAAGGTAGACGTGACGGGTTTTATCACTTGCAAATTGTGTCCTGTAGGCAAACTAAAGTTTTCATTAGTTAATCAAGGGTTTTCTGAATTTTAAACATAATATACTACCTTGATCCTCCTGATTTCAAGAAAATCAAGTGATACTTCATATTTGTCACCGTATATGGCATACATTTAAGAATTGTCAAGAAAATCTAATTTGAATATATTAAGTTTCACAAATATAAGAAAACTCCTTTAAGCATATTAAAATCTGAGGCCCGAGTTATTACATTAAAAAGTCAAAATTCCTATCTAAATTGATATAAACTCTAACTCTGGCTTAGTTTTGTTAATTTAAATTAGAACTAACCTTCTCTGACTCTATGTCTGCTTCTCATATATAGCTTTCTTACACTACATATTTATGTTTTAGGTGTTTTCTGTTGGCATTATTAATCTAAACTATATTTGCCAAGGTGTTTTATTTTGTTGCTGGTGTTGCTGGTTTGCAGCACTGTTTGATACATGGGACTTGGTCATTCAGCATTAGCATGTTTGTATGAGAAGTAGTGGAATAATCCGTAGTGGCATATTGTTATTAGGAAAGCTGTTGCATTAGTTCCTATTTTCCAGCTTATCTTTTGTACGCTCTTTCTATTTACATGTTATGTTCTCTTTGAAATAAAATAGTGAGTTCCAGCATATCTCTGTTTCTCTTAATTTTCATTCATAAAATTGTTTATATTGCAACATCTTGGTATCAGAGCTACACACATCTGGTGGATGCCCAAGTGTATGCCCAGACCAAGAACAATGGAGACCGAGAAAAATAAGGAGAGCACGGTTGGATTAAATTATCCCATGTTGACAAGGGGGAACTACACGGTGTGGGCCTTAAAGATGAAGGCGTGTATGGATGCACATGGAATATGGGTGGCAGTGTCACCAAAGGACCCGAAAGCTGTTGTTGAAGAAAAGAAAGACAAGATGGCATTGGCTGTTATCTATCAGGGAATCCCTGAGGATATTCTTTTGTCGATAGCGGAGAAAGAAACCGTGAAGAAGGCCTGGGAAGCAGTGAAGGTGCTTTGTCAGGGAGCAGAACGGGTGAAAACGGCTAGAATTCAAACTCTAAGATCAGAGTTTGAAGCAATGATTATGAAGGAAGGTGAATCTCTCGACGATTTTTGCCTAAAATTAAATGGACTAGTAATAAACATACGAACCCTGGGTGATGAAATGGCTGAGGCGTATGTTGTTAAAAAGGTATTGAGAGCAATGCCACATAAATTCTTGCAAATTACTTCCGCCATCGAGCAATTTGGCGATCTGGAGAAGATGAGCATTGAGGAAGTAATAGGTTCGTTGAAGGCGCATGAGGAAAGGCTCCGTGGACAACCTGATGCGAGTGGGGGCACTAATCAGTTGCTACTCACGGAGGAAGAATGAAAGAAGAAGGATAAGGAGGAGAGTAAATTGCTGCTTACAAGGGAGGACTGGATTAAACGGTCCAATAGAGGTAAAGATAGCTCACAGAGATTCAGGGGAAAGGAGACATTCCGAGGAAATTGTGATAAAAGTAAGGTTAGATGTTGGAATTGCCTTGGGTATGGCCATTTTGCTGCAGATTGTAAAAAGCCAAAACGCGACAAGGAGCAAAGAGAAGAAGCTAACATGGTGCAAGTGCCAGACGATGAACCAGCCCTTCTTCTGACAGAATGTGACGAAGGAGAAAAGAATGTGATGCTGATAAATGAGGAGAAGGTGAGTCCGAAAATTAACAAAGGAGCTGGTGAGGTAGTGTCAAACCTTTGGTATTTAGATAACGGAGCTAGCAATCACATGACCGGACAAAAATCAAAATTTAAGGAATTGAATGAAGAGATAAAAGGGCAGGTGAAATTTGGTGATGGCTCGTTGGTTCAGATAAAAGGAAAGGGATCGATAGCAATACAGTGCAAGACTGGGGACGAGAGGATTCTTCACGATGTATACTACATACCGGCACTTTGTAGTAACATCATCAGCTTAGGACAAATGGCTGAGGAAGGATATAAGATATCAATGAATGGAGATTTTATGTGGGTTAGAGACACGCAAGACATTCTGTTCATGAAGGTAAAAAGGTCCTTGAATCGATTATATAAGATTATAATTAATACTGGAGATGCAGGTTGTTTACTCTCGGAAGGAATTCAAGGCCAAGAATGGCTATGGCACTCAAGACTCGGTCATGTAAATGCTAATGCAATGCAAGAGATGGGAAAGAGACAGATGGTGCACGGGCTGCCAAAGTTATAACATTTGAAGGGGGTATGTACTGGGTGTTTAATGTCGAAACAAATCAGAAAATCATTTCCTCAACAAAGCAATTACAGTGCAAGCAAGGAGTTAGAATTGGTGCATGATGACTTGTGTGGGCCAATCACGCCTTCAACAACAGCTGGAAATAGGTACGTATTTTTATTGGTTGATGATTATAGTCGTGTGATGTGGGCTTATTTGTTAAAGGCAAAGAATGAGGCATTTGAAGCATTCAAACGCTTTAAGGCCTTAGTTGAAGATGGTAAGGAGAGAAAAATCAAGACTTTTAGAACGGACCGAGGAGGTGAATTTTGCTCCAAGGAATTCTTGAATTATTGTGAAGATAATGGAATAAACAGCCACTTCACGGCACCATATTCACCCCAACAAAATGGAGTGGTTGAGCGACGTAACAGAACTCTGATCGAGATGGCAAGAAGCTTGCTTAAGGGAATGAAGATGCCAAGTTATTTTTGGGGTGAGGCTATCCGACATGCCATTTATTTGTTAAATCGTTTGCCTACTAGAGCAGTGTCAGGAATTACTCCATTTGAGGCGTGGTCTGGTGAAAAACCGTATATAGGACATGTATGTGTGTTTGGATGTATAGCTCATATGCGTATTCCTAATGTTAATTTGCAGAAGTTAGATGACAGAAGCAAGGTGGTAGTACACTTAGGGAAAGAACCCGGAACCAAGGCGTATAGAGTTTATGATCCAGTTAACAAAAGGGTGCACGTAAGCAGGGACTTGATTTTTGAGGAAACAAGGTCGTGGGCTTGGGCATGTGATTCTGAGAGTGAAAAATCTGATGAAGGAAATTTCGTAGTGTTTGGGCTGGGGTCTGGTGAATCTCGAGATAATGAAACAGGAGGTGAAGACAACACGTTGAGTGATGAAGTGGGTAACTCAAGAGAGTCAGAGTATGATTCGAGTTCTGATGCATCAGTAGAATCCTTATCTTCAACAAATTCTCAAGTGTCAAATACAGAAACGGACTCGAGTAGTGCACCCCATAAATACAGGTCTCTCTCAGATATATATGCTGATGCTGAACACATAGAATTGGAGGATGATGAGTTATTTTTCGTAGCAGCAGATGAGCCAATAAATTACGCACAGGCATCCAAGGATAGACTGTGGAAACAAGCTATGAAGAATGAACTGGAGTCAGTCGGACAGAATAAAACCTGGAGCTTGACAACGTTGCCACCTGGACAAAAGGCAATAAATTTGAAGTGGGTGTTCAAGTTAAAGAAAGATACAGCTGGTAATATAGTAAAACACAAGGCACGAATTGTTGCAAAAGGTTATGTACAGAGGAAAGGAATTGATTTCGAAGAGATTTTTGCTCCAGTGACTCGATTGGAAACAGTGCGACTACTACTCGCTCTTGCTGCTAAACATAGTTGGGAAGTTCATCACCTCGACGTAAAGACGGCATTTTTAAATGGTGAGATTGAAGAGGAGGTATACGTGTCTCAACCAGAAGGGTTCATTAAGAAGGGGGAAGAACATTTGGTGTATAAGCTTCATAAGGCTCTGTACGGGCTTCGACATGCGCCCAGGGCCTGGTACTCGAAATTAAATAAATGCCTAGAGGAGCTTGGTTTCACTAAATGTCCACACGAGCACGCCGTTTATACCAAAAGAATTGAGAAGGAGACGTTGATAGTAGTTGTGTATGTCGACGATCTCTTGATAATCGGAACCAGCAAGTCAGTCATTGAAGATTTTAAAATGCAGATGAATCAAAAATTCGACATGAGCAACCTGGGTTTATTGTCTCACTATTTAGGTATTGAGGTAAAGCAAAGCATGGGACATATAGAGTTAAGACAGACGGCATATGCCAAGAGAATTCTGGAGAAGACGGGATTAGCAGAGTGTAACCCAACAAGGTACCCCATGGATCCCAAAGAAGTTATCACTAAGGATGAAGGGGGAAAGGAGGTAGATGCGACTTTTTATAAAAGCTTGATTGGTGGTCTGCGTTACCTGGTTCATACCAGGCCAGACATTGCTTATTCCGTTGGAATAATTAGTAGGTTCATGGAGAAGCCTACTACAATGCATCTAAATGCTGCAAAGCGTGTGCTTCGATATGTGCGAGGAACTTTGAACTACGGGCTTGTATATACAAAGAACAGTGGTAACAACATTCTGACAGGATATACAGACAGTGATTTGGCTGGGAACTTGGTAGATCGTAAGAGCACTGGAGGCATGGTGTTTTACCTGAATGAGAGTCTGATAACTTGGGTTTCACAAAAACAGAAATGTGTTGCTCTTAGTTCGTGTGAAGCTGAATTTATGGCTGCTACAGCTGCAGCATGCCAGGTAATATGGTTGAAGAATTTGTTGTCCAAAATCACAGGTGAGAGTCTTGGCCATGTGGTGTTGTATATAGACAATAAGTCGGCTATTGATCTAGCTAAGAATCCGGTATTTCACGGAAGGAGCAAGCATATAGATATACGCTATCATTTCATTCGAGAATGTGTCGAGAAGGGAGATATTCTGGTGAAGCATATTAGCTCAGAGAAGCAAAGAGCAGACGTGTTGACGAAATCTCTTGCAGCATTCAAGTTCGAGAAAATGTGAGACTTACTTGGCTTGAAGGATCTGTCTGTGCAAGTTTAGATTAAGGGGGAGTTTGTTGGCATTATTAATCTAAACTATATTTGCCAAGGTGTTTTATTTTGTTGCTGGTGTTGCTGGTTTGCAGCACTGTTTGATACATGGGACTTGGTCATTCAGCATTAGCATGTTTGTAGGAGAAGTAGTGGAATAATCCGTAGTGGCATATTGTTATTAGGAAAGCTGTTGCATTAGTTCCTATTTTCCAGCTTATCTTTTGTACGCTCTTTCTATTTACATGTTATGTTCTCTTTGAAATAAAATAGTGAGTTCCAGCATATCTCTGTTTCTCTTAGTTTTCATTCATAAAATTGTTTATATTGCAACATTTTCTATGGATAAAGAAAATACAGAGCATGGTTCTACTGAAGTTTCCAAGAAACGGACAAGAGGTCCAACAATTTGCAAAAAATTAAAAAAAAAAGAATGTTGAACCGAGATTTCGAGTGTAGCATTTTGTTCAATAAGTATGGTGACCCAATTGGGGATATGCTTAAAGATTTAGGATTTACGTAGGAACGGTAGTTCAATTCCAAGTTGATATTAATATCGAGAGCTGGGATGTAGTTAATCAAGGATTGAAAGAAGCAATTTGGGATGATATCAAGGTTATTTTATTTTATTTTTTGGCATATAAGAATTCATCTTTTTATTAGACCTATAAGAGAAAACCTAGAAAAGACCAATCTAATAACTGTAAAGTTATTATCAGTTTTACAATCTAGTTGCATAATTAGAGTAATTTTAATGTAGATTTTTTCCTACTGTAAAGTTATTTAATAATTTTTATTTTTAATAATTTTTATTTTTCTTTCAAAATTCCTTGTAGACTTCAAATTTTTATATAAAAAAATTTTCTTATTAAATTATAATCTCTTATTAGTGTCTGATTTAATTAGCTTACATTGTACAGAGACGGAAATGCAAGAACAGTGTTCAAGTTTTACTGAACAGTAATCTAGTACATAATACATTATCATTCTCTCTAGAGTCAGAACTGTACAAAGAGCACCAACTTTTGGTTTATATTTTAAGTAAATATGTAAATGCTATAAGTGGATGGAACACTCTCATTAATTTGTAATTATTTCATTATTTTCATAATCGTTGGAAACTTGATGAGTCGCGTAAGAAGAATGTCTTAGAAAGAGCTGGAGGGAATTCAAGGGTAAGTTGACTAGGAAGTATGTGCGCACAGGGAAGGATCCATTTGAAAAATATAAATATATTAGCGAGGAGATATGGAAAATATTCAATAAGAGGCGTGAAAGTGAAGAGTTTAAGGTAAAAAAGGAGTCAGTTATCTAAGAGATTATACCAATTCAATTATAAATTGCAACCCCTAGACTAACAATTCTTTTTTCAGGAGATAAGTGATAAAGCGAAAGTAAGTCAATCACATAATGAACATGTGCATTATCTTGGGCCTGGTGGATATGCGGGAAAAACTAGCAGTGGTGTGTTGATGACCCTATCACTTCTTTGAATGACTCTGAATCTGTTGATCCATCAATTATAACAAGTGAGCGTACGAGGCGTGGTTATAATTGGGTTAGAGCACGTACTAAACCTAAAGAAGATGGAGGTTACTACTTCCCAAATGAAAAGACAAAGGAGGTGTATGAGAATATGGTAAATTACTTGTTTATTTTCTAATCACATTACCCATAATATTAATGAAGCTATAAAAATATATTTTTCTTTTGATGTTATAAAACAGGAAGAGTTAAATAGGGCAGTTTCAGATGGGTTATAGACTCCACAAGGCCACGATGATGTATTGTCGTGTGCACTTGGCTGTAAGGAGCATGAAGGACGTGTTAGAGGGGTCGGTGGAGGAGCAGAAATTCGAGACGTATTTGGATCAGGGAAAAACAAACATAGTGGGGTTGTTTCATTCGATGAGTTGGCTACAATTACACAAGAAATCACCAAAAAGGTTTAGAAGGAGTGCGAGGACAGGATGATTGAAATTATGAATTCAAACTGGATGGTATTTTTAACCAGTTGAAGCAGATGGGCATGTCACTCCCTAATGTTAATTTTGTCAATAATGTTGGTACACAGAAAAATGAAGTTGTTCGAAGTAGTTGTCAGTTAGTGGATCGGGAAGATCATTTGTCAAATCTCCAGGTACTTTGTATAATTTTTCTTTTTACTTTGCTGAACACGTGCCTCCAATACATTCTTTGTAATTTATGATGCAGGTTCCGACGCTTTGTCATCTTTCTGTGATACATACACAGAAAGGAAGAGTTGTTGTGGAAAGAGGGACTATTTTTCCAACAAATAGTCAGGGGAATATGATTCATAATAACCCGATTGCATCCTAAAATGTCAAAGTATATGTTGATGAAGTTTTAGCTGAATATCAACTAACACCACTTCCTGTGCCATGTGACGAACATGAGACCATAGGAAATACAGTGGGTAGCTTTGTTCAATGGTCAAAGGAGCTTGTGATGTTAGGGCAGGTATACCTTTTGAGGTTCAATTGTTAATCTATTTTTTTCTTGTTATATAATTATAATAGAACTATTGCTAGAAATATTTTGTTAGATATATTTGATAATGTAATGGCTAATATGATTTATGTTTAGTTTTCAGATCTTACTTAAACAGGATAAATCAGTACTTACTGGAAGTCAGGACTTAAGGATATCAGTACTTATATTATCAGGAGATAATCATCAGAAGATGGATATCAGAACTTAAGTGCTGAAGGACATTCAGATAAGGACAGTAGCTGATTGAAGAAAAGAAGATCGAGATAAACATAAGAAGAGATATGCATGAAGAAGGAATTCTATGAAGAATATAATACTTGGAAGAAAAGATATCAGATTGATATATTTTAGGAAGCAGAATTATATTCCATATCAATTAGAGATTATCTTGTAACTGTGTAGTATATAAACACAGACATAGGGTTTACACTATAAGTGTTATCATATTCGAGAAGATTATTCATTGTAACCCTAGCAGCTCTCGTGATAATTATTCATCACTGAGAGGTAACAGTTCCATACTGTAACAGAGTTCATTATTTCAATAAAGTTTGTTTTCTGTTACTTGAGATATTAAAGTTCGATTTGATAGTACTTTATACTGTATTCACCCCCTCTACAGTGTGTGTGACCAAACAAGTGGTATCAGAGCCGATCTGTAAACGCACATACAGTTTAAGATCCAAACACAATCATGTCTGACACAGAAACTCCAACTAAGCCTACCAAAACTGAAGAACCACCAAAGACACAAATTCAAAGTCGGTATGAGACCATCAGAGTTCCCATACTGAGACAATCTGAATATACCATATGGAAGGTGAGGATGACCATGTTCCTGGAAGCAACAGATCCAGAATATCTTGATAGAATCAAGGAAGGGCCTCACAAACCAACCAAGCTCGCTGTTGCAGTTGCAGGTGAAGCAGCAAAGATAGTACCAAAGGAGAAGAGTGATTATACTGCTGAAGATATCGCATCAATTGCTAAGGATGCTAAGGTACGACACTTACTGCATAGTGCCATTGATAATGTAATGTCAAACAGGGTAATTAACTGCAAGACTGCTAAGGAGATATGGGATGCTCTGGAAACAAGGTGTCAGGGAACTGATACAATTAAGAAGAACAGGAAGACAATACTCACTCAAGAGTATGAACACTTTGACTCAAAGGCTAATGAGTCATTGACTGATTTATATGATAGATTTGTCAAACTCTTGAATGATTTGTCATTGGTTGATAAGGAGTATGATCTTGAGATTCAAACCTTAAATTCCTGTTAGCTCTTCCTGAATGATGGGATTTGAAGGCAACAACAATAAGAGACAACTACAATCTTGATGAAACAACTCTTGATGAAATTTATGGAATGCTCAAGACTCATGAACTTGAGATAGAACAAAGAAGCAAGAGGAAAGGAGGAAAGTCAAGGACAGTTGCTCTTAAGGCTGAAGAAGAATCCCCCAAGGCAGCTACCTCAAGGAAAGACAAGGATAAAGCTCTTTTCACAAAGTCTGATACTGAGTCATCAAGTTCTGAAAGTGATGATGACTCAGATTCTGAAAGCTTGCCTGAGACTGATGCTGATGAGGGAGATGATGAAGCTGTGTGCTCTTATGGTGAAAGGGATCCAAAGATTGCATACAGGAAGTTCAGGAAGGGAAAGAAGTTTTCCAGGAAAGGCTCAAGTTCTGATAAGAAGAATTTCAGAAGATCTGAGGGCAGAGGAGGAAAGTCTGATAGAGGAGATTATTCCAATGTCAAATGCTATAACTGTGGTGAGAAAGGCCACATATCTCCTGATTGCAAGAAAGTGAAGGGTGACAAAGGCAAGGCTCTTGTCACAAAGAAGAAAAGCTGGACAGACACCTCAGACTCTGAAAGTGAGGAGAACTATGCTTTGATGGCAAATGTTGATAAACAAAGTGCTGAGAGCAGTTCTGAAGCTGCTGAAACAAAGGTACCTCAGACTACTTATGCTTTTCATACTGATGATATTAATGAGTTGAGAAGATATCTTAAAACCATGTTTGTTAGTTATAGAGATCAAACTTTAACATGTGAAAGATTAACTTCTGAAATCTTGCTTTTAAGAAAAGAAATGATTTCTTAGAAAAGAGTTAGTTATGTTCCATCAAACTCAGAAGGATAGAGATGATGCTTTTTATGTTAGGGATGAAGTGCTAAAAATGAATGAATCTCTAAAAACTGAGTTAGAAAAGGAAAGAGAGATTATCAGGACTTGGACTAACTCTGGCAGAACAACTCAAAATTTGCTAAGTAGTGAAAATTGGAAAGAGGGCTTAGGTTATGGAGAGGATAAGAATGATAAAGGAACTGTAGAAATTAAGCCTGTTGTTGTTAAGCAAAAGCCAAAGTTAAAACCTGTTAAGTTTGTAACTGTAAAGTCTGATAATGAGAATCAGAAGTTAAAGTGGAATTAACTTCTGACAAACTAAAACAGGAAAAGACAGCTGAAGTAAACATAGGCTTAATGACTAAGAAGCAGCTTAAGCATAAGCTGAAAGATGTTAAGAATGCAAATAAGGTAAAATCACCTAGGAAAAATAGGAATGGAAAGGAAGGTGTGAATAAAAGCAATAATTATAAGCCTGTTCCTGAAGCTCCTAGGAAAACGTGTCATAAATGTGGAAGTTCTAACCATATGGCTTCTTTTTGCAGGAAGAATAAGAACATAAACTCCTTACCTTCATAGTCAGGAGTTAAGAGTCAGTCTGTTAGATATAAACCACAAAATTCTTGTTTTCATTGTGGTAGTTTATGGCATTCCATTTATACTTGTAAGGAATATCATAGTTTGTACTATGATTATTATCAAATAGAACCTTCTTTGAAGAAAGTTTCCATTGTTCCTTCTAGTGTAAATTCTGATTCAAAGTCTGATAGTGTAAGTTCTGATAAGAAATTGTTAACATAAACTCTGATGCTAAATCCGCTGCAAATGTTAACAAACTTGATAAGGCCAAAGGATCCAAGCAAGTCTGGGTCCTTAAAACTAATCATTAGTGGTCTTTGTGATTGCAGGGCAACAGGAAAAATATTCTAGTTTGGACAGTGGATGTTCAGGACATATGACTGGAAATAAGGCCTGCTATCAGACTTTGTGGAGAAAGCTGGCCCAAGTGTTTCTTATGGAGATGGCAACATTGGAAAAACTTGGGATATGGCAATATCAATCTTGGGAATGTCATCATTAAAAAGTAGCTCTGGTCTCAGGACTTAAACACAATCTGCTGAGTATAGTCACATCTGTGATAGAGGTTATCATGTTGATTTCTTTGAAGAACACTGTGAAGTTGAGTAAATATAAAGGCAAAGTTGTTCTGAAAGGATACAGGCGTGGTAACATTTATGAAGCTAAGCTTTCAACAAGTATTGATGGTTCTGCAATCTGTCTGATGAGTAGAGCATCAATTGAAGAAAGCTGGAATAGGCACAAGAAACTCTCTCATTTAAATTTCAACAATATAAATGAGCTGGTCAAGAAAGATCTTGTGAGAGGACTGCCAAAGTCAGTATTTGCTCCTGATGGCCTTTGTGATTCTTGTCAGAAGGCCAAACAAAGAAAATCTTCATTTAAGAGCAAGACTGAATCATCAATTCTTGAGCCTTATCATCTACTACATGTTGATCTATTTGGTCCAGTGAATGTCATGTCTATTGCAAAGAAGAAATATGCGTTGGTCATAGTGGATGAGTTCACCAGATACACATGGGTGTATTTCTTGCACACAAAAAGTGAAACTGCATCTATCTTGATTGATCATGTCAAACATCTGGATAAATTGGTCAAAGATTCTGTGAAAATCATAAGGAGTGATAATGGCACTGAGTTCAAGAATTTGATAATGGAAGAGTTCTGCAAAAACCATGAAATTAGCAGGAATTTTCTGCTGCTGGAACTCCACAGCAAAATGGAGTTGTTGAAAGGAATAATAGAACTCTCATTGAAGCTGCACGTACAATGCTTGAAGAAGCAAAGCTTCCAACCTATTTCTGGGCTGAAGCTGTGCAGACTGCTTGTTTTACTCAAAATGCAACACTCATTAACAAGCAAGGAAAAACACCATATGAGATGGTGAAGAAAAAGAAGCCAAATCTGAAGTACTTTCATGTATTTGGATGCAAGTGTTTTGTTCTCAAGACTCATCCTGAACAGCTATCCAAATTTGATATAAAAGCTGATGAAGGAATCTTTATTGGATATCCACTTTCCACAAAAGCCTTCAGAGTCTATAATTTGAGAATAAGAGTGGTCATGGAATCTATCAATGTCTCTTTTGATGACAAGAAGATTACTGGTCTTGAAGATTTTATTGACCATGATCAGCTGAGATTTGAAAATGAAGACTCAAATTCTGAGACTGAAAATCCTGACAGTCTAAGTCCTGATACTGTAAACTCTGATGGATTAAACTCTGATGTTATTGAAACTGTGGTGACTACGCCAAAGGAAGATGCACCTATGCAGGGGGAGCATACTCAAGAACATACCACATCTCAAGAAGCATCAGAACATACATCTAGCTTTCAAGTTCTGATCCGTCAAGTCTGATAAGCCAAGTTCTGATAGTTCTGAAAATTTAAATTCTGAAGAATCCAACTCAGAGAGCATAGTTTCAGGGGGAGCATCAAAAAATGAAAATGAAGACAGCATGGATCATGGGGGAGCATCTAGTTCTAGAGAAAACCTTCCATCTGCAAGGAATGGACTAAATCACATACACCTGATTTGATAATTGGAAATCCTGATGCAGGTGTCAGAACTAGAACAGGTACTTCAAACGAATGTCTTTACAATTCTTTTCTCTCTGAGACTGAGCGAAAGAAAGTGGAAGAAGATCTTCAAGATGCTGATTGGGTGCAAGCAATGCAGGAAGAGTTAAATGAATTTGAAAGAAACAAAGTCTGGACCCTAGTGCCAAGACCAAAGAATAGATCTGTTGTTGGTACAAAGTGGGTATTCAGAAACAAAACTGATAGTGATGGCATAATTACAAGGAATAAGGCAAGGCTGGTTGCAAAAGGATATTCTCAACATGAGGGAATTGATTATGAGAA
>NW_027419245.1:0-47113 GCF_009905375.1 Apium graveolens
CTGGATTCAGTAATGCCATATGGTACCATGCAAGATCTACTACTAAGATTGAGGAGAGAATCAGGACTCTGAAAAGAAGCTAGCCAAGCTGGAAAACAGAGTTCAAGTTATTGAAGATTTACAGTGGCTATTCTTCTTCAAATCACAGACCAGACAAATCTTCTCATGCAACTGGCTAAAGCACAAGGCCTAACTCCTCAACTTGATGCTAACAAAAAGGGGGAGAGAGAATCAAAGTAAGGGAGGAGAAAGGACCAACAGAGGGGGAGAAACTTCCAAGTACAAATCAACAAAGGTAATTGTACTTCAATTACTATCTCCAAGCCACCAGTTGCAGATGGTATATATCTAATTAAAGCAGCAGTAGCAAATTTGAAAGTTGCTGAAAAAGGAAAGTTGAGTTTGATCAACTGGGATAAGATGATGAGGAGATACAGAAAAAGTTTGAACTAGTCAAGGAGCCAATTAAGTCAGCCATCCATCACTCTCATGTCAAGCCAATCAGTGTGAATGAGATGAGCATGAACTATCTGGAGAAAGGACAATCTTCCTGCATCAAATCACAAAAGGTTGAAATAATTCTCAAACCAAGGGCAAATTATCCAAGGTCATCTTTGAAGAATCCCTTGGACACTGTGTATGAGACACCCAAGCCTGTTGAAAAGAAGCTTCTGTCAAGATCCATTGTCTTCTATAAAGATCCAGCTGATTCAGCCTCAAAAAGAGAATTGCTAAGATATTCAGAAATGGAAAGGAAATTTGTGTGGTAGCTGGACATCCATAATTTGCTCAAGCAAAGAAAGAAGAGAAAGCAAGATTAAAGAAGGAAAAGAGGCAAGCTGCTCTAGATGCTAAGAAATCTAAACAAAAGAATAGCAGATTGTCATCTTGGCCAAGCTACAGGCTGTAAACTCTTCTCAACAAATTCCCTCTCAACCATCTGAAGCTGCTGAATCAAAGAAGAAGATTGAAGAACAGAAGAAATCCCCAAGAAAGAAGGAATTGGCTAGAAGAATAAAAAGGAAACTGGATGTTATTGATAAGGAATTGGAAGATCAATTTCCTAAGGAATCCACACCAGCTATACTCAAGCATCAAAGCCCTCTGTGGTATTGAAGACATAAGGATGGTGGACCCCTACAGGATATACATGGAGAGCCTATTGTGCCAAAGGATGAGTCAATAGAGTGGGATAAATTACCAATTCCTGACTTCAACTTGCCAATCCTTACCAAGCCAAGGGCAGTCAAGAAAGTGAAGCTGTCACCTCTCAAATCCAAGTTAGTAGTTAAAGCTCAACCCAAGGTCAACAGGGGAGACTACTTGTACTTGTGTGACATCAAAGAATTCTCAGATCTAAACCTTTATCTGGAGGAACTGGATGAAGTAAGGGCAATTGATGCATACAAAAACCTACCTGTAAGGTTGGTGTTCAAGTACAAAGGAGGAAGGGAGATTCCGTGGCCTCTTCACAGGATACTTCAAGAAAGCCAAGCTGTGTTGATCAAAGTCAATTCATCCTTCAAGAAAAACTTTGGGTTCAATGTAACTGCAAGAAGACTAGTATTGAAGAAGATTGAAGAGCTGAGGACTGTTAGAGCTAAAGATGCACTCCCAAAGACTCTAATCATCCCATACACAGGGAGAAGAGTGCATCTAAGGCCCTACTGGCTGATGGAATTCATGGATGACAAGGGTGTGAGAAGATTCTTTAAACTAGAAGACCAATTGAGTATCTCTAGCAATGAGACTCTCTTGGAGATGCAAGAAATGCTAGATCTCTCAAAATCTGATGAACTAGAATTCCACAGGCAGCTCCAGAATCAAATTGAAGAAAACAACAGAAAGGTTGGAAGAAGATCCAAACCTTCAAGAAACTAGAAAAAACCTGCTCAGGCTAGAGGAGCATCTTGAACTGACTGTGAGCCAAACCTTGTACATTTTCTTTAATTGAAGCACTTTCAGTATTATCAACTTATCTTTAAAGATATATGTTTAGGATGTTTTGTTATCATCAAGTATCTCTGAATTTATGGCTACAATTCCAGTAGACATAAATTGGGGGAGATTGTTGTGAATATGTTATGTACCTGATGATCACTTAAACAAAACATCTAAGTAGATTTTACTTAGTGAAATATTGTAGCACTCGACGGATAAGAATTATAGTCCCGACGGATAACTCATTATAGTCCCGACGGATGATTAACTTATTATCCATTGAGTGAGTAGCTTATGTAATAATAAGTTTTTAGCACAGTGATGTATGCACCTTTGTATAGAATATGTAGTAGCATATAAGTCATGTTGACTTTAACTAGATATGCAGAATAGGTTGATTAATTGTACATAAGCAATGTCTTGTAATTCTGTATAAGTGAAATGAAGTCAAGTGCCAAAATAGCTACCGATGAATGATTAACAAAGCCTTCGACGGATGATCAAATGACTATCAACGGATGTTAACATAGCATTCGACGGATGATCAATTAAGTCATCGACGGATGATCTGAAAGTCGACGGATGATCATATCAAGAATTCAAACATCAGTTGAACAGTGAAAGCTGACACACAGCCGTCGAGTTGGATACAAACACATTGTGGAAGCCCATTAACTGGGTAATAGAGAACGAAAAGCAGCAAAGATTAAGACTGTTAGATTTTATATTTGTTCAGTTCTTTTTGACTTTGTAATCTTGGTATTATATAAACTAAGAGAGTAGCAAATAGAAAAATAACTGAGATAGTTGAGAAACACAAAAACAGAGAAATCTTTGTAAGCTTAATTTTTAGCATTTCCTGTATTCTCAGCAGTTCAATTTGTAAGCAGCTGTGAGCATTTCTGCACACAGAGTCCTCTCGATATATTATATATATCTCTGGTGGAATTGTTTAAATCCACCAGAAAGTTTTTAAAGACTCTTGTTTTTAATTACTCATGTTTTGATTCATTTAAGTTTACATTCCGCATTGTGTTAATCAAAACAAATATATCTTTAATCGAGTTGAACATTTTTATTTCAAGAAAAAGGTTCAAGAATTCCATTCAACCCCCTTCTGTAATTCTTGCTATATTGTTAAGGGACTACACTTATACTTTAAAAAAAATGTAACCGTTGGACACCTGTCAGACATGCAGTAATAATGAATAGTTAATGGGCACGGGAAAATAGTAATCATTACTTACCCATTTGCAGGTTTTCAAGGAAAAATCGTTCCTCTTACCCAGTAATTCCATTAATCAAGGTAAATCAGTTTTAATTCAAAATTGAAACTGTTCCCACTTATTCAATTATTTTTCACTGCAACACCAATATTCTGAAAAAAAAATCGAGTGAGAATGACCAAAATAAATCAAGTAAACAAGTACTGATAATGTAAAATCAGAACTTAATTTAAATCAAAATATGAAATGGTCATCAGAATATGAATATTTATCAGGATTTATCAATGCATTACAGAACATCTCAGAGACAAGAACTTGCAAAAAAAGAAATTTTATTAATATATTAAGAGAATACATTCATGAAATTTAAATTACATCAGAACTTTTACAAGATTGTCCTAAGCTGCTAAACCTAACGTCAACAGCCTTTGTCCTAGCTCAAGAAGCAGGGCAAGGCTGACGATGAAGAAAAATAGGAAGAAGAAAATAAATCATTTCTTCTTCCTACTCTCGACAAACAGAATAGCGAGTCTGATGATTCGCTCTTGCTGGCGGAGAGCTTCCAGCCTTTCCTCCTCCAATCGCTCCAGATGGCGATGGTTATCCATGTAGAAGAACAGGAGGTGGGTGAGTACCTCCTGGGGAACTGAGTCCCATATCTCATCAGGAATGGCAGTGACGTGCCATTCCTGCTGCCAGGCTTCACAGATCAGGTCCATGTTGAATGTTTCATAGTTCAAAAATATGTTGTAATTGACTATGGTGTTTTTGATATAAAGAGAATGAAGGTGAGTTTGTGATAAAAGAGTTGATGTGAAGGCTGATGTGAAGTGGTTGTTTATATAGGAAAAAGAATTCCAGGAGACGCAAGGAAATTTAATGCTAACAGGTAGAGTTAATTCTACCTCGTCTCCCTAGACTGGGAAGACGAAAAACAGTCATTAGAAGTGTAAGTCAGGGTTTAATGCGCACAAGTAACAAGTAAACATTATTGTACATGTACGTGAACCACTATCCCTAATGATATTGACTGTTAATATTCTACCCAAACATATTCTGATTTAAAATGAGACTATTTTAGATTTTATCCACAAATAAGTCAAGTAAAGGATCAGATTTTAATATCAGAACTTAGACTTATATTAGAACTTAACAGTTATCAGAACATGATTTCTTAACTCGAAAAATGAATGCCTATCTTAGTAAGTCCTCATACAAATTCTGATATAGATTCTTCAAAACTTAATCATCAGAACGTGCAATCAGAACTTGTCCTCAGAATTTGTGCAATGTGACACAGAAACTGTTCATCTAAAATAACATAGATCACCACAGTAATTTTCATCATTCATATGGAGTGTTTAGTGTGTGCATTAAGCTAAATATCAGACAAAGAGTAAAGTCTGATTCACTTCAGTACATCTTAGAAATAAGGCATAACTAAAACTTTACTAAAAATCTGTCATTATTCTGAAACCTACTATTGAATGAGTTCATGCTTGAGTCCACCTCAACTATTTTGTGCTAATTTTGTGCATCTTTTTAAATTCCATTTTACAGTGGCTTCTAGTGTAAGTGAGTCACGACTGCTTATCAGAATTTATGCTATTATCAGAGTATTTCTCCAGTAACCAGAGAGTGTGAAAAGTCACCAAGAAAATATTTTGCTTTTCTGATGCATATTTACTTAATACCAACAATGCACTTGGGTCGTTCCTTCCAAATTTTTACTCTAGATCTCAAAGGAGTACCTGATTTTAATCCTTGATTCTTTTCTTTTTCTTTTGATAAGAGAGGTTTATCAGCACTTAGGACATTCAACATATTTACTAGCATCAGAACTTAACATATGAGAAGCATTATTCTAGTTTGTGACTTAGTAATAAGATAGACAAAGTAAACTCAACTAGGCTCAATATCAGAATTTGCATGTGTCAATAGATTTCCACAGAAATAATTACTTCTAACATGGGATCCCTAGTTTATTAAAGACTACTAGGTCAGCATCTAGCACAGGTATCCTCATAGGATTGAATAGTTACATAAACAGACATATCACTATCAGAGTTTAGAAAGTTACATCAGACAACAGTCAGTACTTAAGCAAGTTTTAAATTAAGCACAGAATACACAAAGAGAGTAATTTCTGTAAATACTGATCATAAAGTCTGATGCATCAGAACAAAACTAAGCAGATTTAGAAAAAGAACCTGAAACCATTCCAAGTTCATTTACCAATCTTGTAAAAGTAGCTTCACACAATGGTTTGGTGAAGATATCTTCTAGTTGTTGATATGTTGGAACAAAGTGCAATTCCACTGTACCTTCATCCACATGTTCCCTGATGAAGTGGTACCTGATGCTGATGTGCTTTGTCATTGAGTGTTGAACTGGATTA
The DNA here is from genome assembly GCF_009905375.1 of Apium graveolens. NCBI lineage: Eukaryota > Viridiplantae > Streptophyta > Magnoliopsida > Apiales > Apiaceae > Apium > Apium graveolens. The sequence continues at coordinate 5,566 of NW_027419245.1, forward strand.
CCTGTCATAGCAATAGCACTTTGATTATCACAGTAAATAGGGATTTTGAAATATGTTAACCCATAATCCAATAACTGATTCTTCATCCAAAGAATCTGTGCACAACAGCTTCCTGCAGCAATGTACTCTGCTTCTGCAGTTGATGTGGAAATTGACTTTTGTTTCTTGCTAAACCAAGAAACCAATCTGCCTCCAAGAAATTGGCAGCTTCCACTTGTGCTTTTCCTGTCAATTTTGCAACCTGCAAAATCTGCATCTGAGTAACCTATTAGTTTAAAATCTGATTCTCTGGGATACCACAATCCCAGATCAGCTGTTCCCTTAAGATACTTGAAAATTCTCTTCACAGCTGTTAAGTGAGTTTCTCTTGGATCTGCTTAAAATATTGCACAAAGACAGGTAGCATACATGATATCAGGTCTACTAGCAATTAGATAGAGTAGAGAGCCAATCATACCTCTGTAATCAGTAATATCTACTGATTTACCAGTATCCTTGTCCAGTTTTATTGCAGTGGCCATGGGAATGGATGCACTTGAACAATCTTGCATTCCAAATTTCTTCAACAAGTTTCCGGTATACTTAGTTTGACAAATAAAAGTGCCTTCTTCATTCTGCTTGACTTGAAGGCCCAGAAAATAGCTAAGTTCCCCCATCATACTCATCTGATACCTTGACTGCATCAGTTTGGCAAACTTTTTGCAAAGACTGTCATTTGTAGACCCAAAAATTATATCATCAACATAAATTTGGACCAGAAGTAAGTCCTTTCTATGGTTGAGATAGAACAGTATTTTGTCTATAGTTCCTCTGTTAAATCCACTTTCCAGAAGAAACTGAGCTAAAGTCTCATACCATGCTCTAGGAGCTTGCTTAAGTCCATAAAGTGCTTTATCAAGCCTGTAGACATAATCTGGATATTTGGAATCTACAAAGTCTGGAGGTTGTTCAACATATACTTCTTCCTCCAATTCTCCATTGAGAAAAACACTTTTCACATCCATTTGAAAGATAGTAAACTTTTTGTGAGCAGCATAAGCCAAAAATATCCTTATGGCTTCTAACCTAGCAACTGGTGCAAATATTTCATCATAATCAATTCCCTCCTATTGAGAATATCCTTTTGCAACCAGCCTTGCCTTATTCCTTGTAATTATGCCATCACTGTCAGTTTTGTTTCTGAATACCCACTTTGTACCAATAACAGATCAATTTTTTGGTCTTGGCACTAGGGTCCAGACTTTGTTTCTTTCAAATTCATTTAACTCTTCCTGCATTGCTTGCACCCAATCAGCATCTTGAAGAGTTTCTTCCACTTTCTTTGGCTCAGTCTGAGAAAGAAAAGAATTGTAAAGACATTCATTTGAAGTACCTGTTCTAGTTCTGACACCTGCATCAGGATTTCCAATTATCAAATCAGGTGTATGTGATTTAGTCCACTTCCTTGCAGATGGAAGGTTTTCTCTAGAACTGGATGCTCCCCCATGATCCATGATGTCTTCATTTTCATTTTCTGATCCTCCCCCTGAAACTATGCTCTCTGAGTTAGATTCTTCAGAATTTAGATTTTCAGTACTATCAAAACTTGGTTTATCAGAACTTGACGAATCAGAACTTGAAGAGCCAGATGTATGTTCTGATGCTTCTTGAGATGTGGTAAGATCTTGAGTAGGCTCCCCCTGCATAGGTGCATCTTCCTTTGGCATAGTCACCACAGTTTCAATAATATCAGAGTTTAATCCATCAGAGTTTGCAGTATCAGGACTTATATTGTCAGGATTTTCAGTATCAGAATTTGAATTTTCATTTTCAAATATCAGCTGATCATGATCAATAAAATCTTCAAGTCTAGTAATCTTCTTATCATCAAAAGAGACATTGATAGATTCCATGACCACTCTTGTTCTCAAGTTATAGACTCTGAAGGCTTGTGTGGAAAGTGGATATCCAACAAAGATTCCTTCATCAGCTTTTAAATCAAATTTAGATAGCTGTTCAGGATGAGTCTTAAGAACGAAACACTTGCATTCAAATACATGAAAATACTTCAGATTTGGCTTCTTTTTCTTCACCATCTCATATGGTGTTTTCCCTTGCTTGTTAATGAGTGTTGCATTTTGAGTAAAACAAGTAGTCTGCACAGCTTCAGCCCAGAAATAGGTTGGAAGCTTTGCTTCTTCAAGCATTGTACGTGCAGCTTTAATGAGAGTTCTATTCTTCCTTTCAACAACTCCATTTTGTTGTGGAGTTCCAGGAGCAGAGAATTCCTGCTTGATTCCATGTTTTTTGCAGAACTCTTCCATTATCAAATTCTTGAACTCAGTGCCATTATCACTCCTTATTGTCTTCACAGAATCTTTGACCAATTTATCCAGTTGTTTGACATGATCAATCAAGATAGATGCAGTTTCACTTTTTGTGTGCAAGAAATATACCCATGTGTATCTGGTGAACTCATCCACTATGACCAAAGCATATTTCTTCTTTGCAATAGACATGACATTTACTGGACCAAATAGATCAACATGTAGTAGGTGATAAGGCTCAAGAATTAATGATTCAGTCTTGCTCTTGAATGAGGATATTTTTTGTTTAGCCTTCTGACAAGAATCACAAAGGCCATCAGGAGCAAATACTGACTGTGGCAGTCCTCTCGCAAGATCTTTCTTGACCAACTCATTTATATTGTTGAAATTTAAATGAGAGAGTTTCTTGTGCCAATTCCAGCTTTCTTCAATTGATGCTCTACTCATCAGGCAGATTGCAGAAATATTAGTACTTGTTGAAAGCTTGGCTTCATAGATGTTACCACGCCTGTATCCTTTCAGAACAACTTTTCCTGTAGATTTACTTACAACTTTACAGTGTTCTTCAAAGAAATCAACATGATAACCTCTGTCACAGATTTGACTTATACTCAGCAGATTGTGTTTAAGTCCTGAGACCAGAGCTACTTCATTAATGATGACATTCCCAAGATTGATATTACTATATCCCAATGTTTTTCCAATGTTGCCATCTTCATAAGAAACACTTGGGCCAGCTTTCTCTACAAAGTCTGATAGCAGGGCTTTATTTCCAGTCATATGTCCTGAACATCCACTGTCCAGAACTAGGATGTTTTCCTGTTGCCCTGCAATCACAAAGACCACTAATGATTAGTTTTAAGGACCCAGACTTGCTTGGATCCTTTGGCCTTATCAAGTTTGTTAACATTTGCAGCGAATTTAGCATCAGATTTTATGTTAACATTTTTCTTATCAGAATTTACACTATCAGACTTTGAATCAGAATTTACACTAGAAGGAACAATGGAAACTTTCTTTAAAGAAGGTTTTATTTGATAATAATCATAGTACAAACTATGATATTCCTTACAATTATAAATGGAATGCCATAAACTACCACAATAAAAACAAGGATTTTGTGGCTTATATCTAACAGACTGACTCTTAACTCCTGACTTTGAAGGTAAGGAGTTTATGTTCTTATTCTTCCTGCAAAAAGAAGCCAGATGGTTAGAACTTCCACAGTTATGACATGTTTTCCTAGGAGCTTTAGGAACAGGTTTATAATCATTGCTTTTATTCACACCTTCCTTTCCATTCCTATTTTTCCTAGGTGATTTTACCTTGTTTGCATTCTTAACATCTTTCAGCTTATGCTTAAGCTGCTTCTTTGTCATTAAGCCTATGTTTACTTCAGCTGTATTTTCCTGTTTCAGTTTGTCAGAAGTTGATTCCTTTTTAACTTCTGATTTCTCATTATCAGACTTTACAGCTACAAACTTAACAGGTTTTAGCTTTGGCTTTTGCTTAACAATAACAGGCTTAATTTCTACAGTTCCTTTATCATTGTTCTCCTCTCCATAGCCTAAGCCCTCTTTCCAGTTTTCACTACTTAGCAAATTTTGAGTTGTTCTGCCAGAGTTAGTCCAAGTCCTGATAACCTCTCTTTCCTTTTCTAACTCAATTTTTAGAGATTCATTCATTTTTAGCACTTCATCCCTAACATAAAAAGCATCATCTCTATCTTTCTAAGTTTGATGGAACATAACTAACTCTTTTTCTAAGAAATCATTTCTTTTCTTAAAAGCAAGATTTTCAGAAGTTAATCTTTCACATGTTAAAGTTTGATCTCTATAACTAACAAACATGGTTTTAAGATATCTTCTCAACTCATTAATATCATTAGTATGAAAAGCATAAGTAGTTTGAGGAACCTTTGATTCAGCAGCTTCAGAACTGCTTTCAGCACTTGCCTTATCAGCATTTGCCATCAATGCATAATTCTCCTCACTTTCAGAATCTGAGGTGTCTGTCCAGCTTTTCTTATTTGTGACAAAAGCCTTGCCTTTGTCACTCTTCACTTTCTTGCAATCAGGAGATATGTGGCCTTTCTCACCACAGTTATAGCATTTGACATTGGTATAATCTCCTCTGTCAGACTTTCCTCCTTTGCCCTCAGATCTTCTGAAATTCTTCTTATCAGAACTTGTGCCTTTCCTGGAAAACTTCATTTCCTTCCTGAACTTCCTGTATGCAATCTTTGTGATCCCTTTCACCATAAGAGCACACAGCTTCATCATCTCTTCATCAGCATCCGTCTCAGGCAAGCTTTCAGATTCTGAGTCATCATCACTTTCAGAACTTGATGACTCAGTATCAGACTTTGTGAAAAGAGCTTTACCCTTGTCTTTCCTTGAGGTAGCTTCCTTGGGGGATTCTTCTTCAGCTTTAAGAGCAACTGTCCTTGACTTTCCTCCTTTCCTCTTGCTTCTTTGTTCCATCTCAAGTTCATGAGTCTTGAGCATTCCATAAATTTCATCAAGAGTTGTTTCATCAAGATTGTAGTTGTCTCTTATTGTTGTAGCCTTCAAATCCCAGCATTCAGGAAGAGCTAACAGGAATTTAAGGTTTGAATCTTCAAGATCATACTCCTTATCAACCAGTGACAGATCATTCAAGAGTTTGACAAATCTATCATATAAATCAGTCAATGACTCATTAGCCTTTGAGTCAAAGTGTTCATACTCTTGAGTGAGTATTATCTTCCTGTTCTTCTTAATCGTATCAGTTCCCTGACACCTTGTTTCCAGGGCATCCCATATCTCCTTTGCAGTCTTGCAGTTTATTACCCTGTTTGACATTACATTATCAATGGCACTATGCAGTAAGTGTCGTACCTTAGCATCCTTAGCAATTGATGCGATATCTTCAGCAGTGTAATCACTCTTCTCCTTTGGTACAGTCTTTGCTGCTTCACCTGCAACTGCAACAGCGAGCTTGGTTGGTTTGTGAGGCCCTTCCTTGATTCTATCAAGATATTCAGGATCTGTCGCTTCCAGAAACATGGTCATCCTCACCTTCCATATGGGATATTCAAATGGTCTTAATATGGGAACTCTGATGGTCTCATATCGGCTTTGAATTTGTGTCTTTGGAGGATCTTCTGTTTTGGTGGGCTTAGTTGGAGTTTCTGTTTCAGACATGATTGTGTTTGGATCTTAAACTGTTTGTGCGTTAACAGATTAGCTCTGATACCACTTGTTAGGTCACACACACACTGTAGAGGGGGTGAATACAGTGTATAGTACAATCAAATCGAACTTTAATAACTCAAGTAACAGAAAACAAACTTTATTGAAACAATAAACTCTGTTACAGTATGGAACTGCTACCTCTCAGTGATGAACAAATATCATGAGAGCTGCTAGGGTTACAATGAATAATCTTCTCGAATATGATAACACTTATAGTGTAAACCCTATGTCTGTGTTTTTATACTACACAGTTACAAGATAATTGCTAATTGATATGGAATATAATTCTTCTTCCTAAAATATATCAATCAGATATCTTTTCTTCCAAGTATTCTATTCTTCATAGAATTCCTTCTTCATGCACATCTCTTCCTATGTTTATCTCGATCTTCTTTCCTTTAATCAGCTGTTGTCCTTATCTGAACGTCCTTCAGTACTTAAGTTCTTATATCCATCTTCTGATAATTATCTCCTGATAATATAAGTACTGATATCCTTAAGTCCTGACTTCCAGTAAGTACTGATTTATCCTGTTTAAGATCTGAAAACTAAACATAAATCATATTAGCCATGACATTATCAAATATATCTAACAGATCTCTATCATAAAAAATATCGAGCATGATTTCCCGGTCCCAATCTTTAGTGTCTACCTTAAACAAAGACGCCACATTTTGATTGAGTAAATCTGGTGAGGTAGATTCTATATACGGGTTTCTTTGGTCATGTAACCAAGGATGATTTAAAATTCGGATGTCCATCCCATTACCAATTCGCCAACTTGACCATGCAGACATGACTTTCCCTACTTCACAAATGCTTCTCAATATGAAACTTGGGCTACTTCCAAGATCAACATTCAAGAAATCACCATTTGCATAATATTTGCCCTTGTACACCTGGGCTACAAGGCTCTCGTGATTGGTGAGAAGTCTCCAGCATTGTTTCCCCAACATGGCTATATTGAAATCTCGAAGACACCTAAATCCTAAACCCCCTGAAAGCTTATGCTTTGACATTCTTTTCCACGACATCCATCCAATTTTTGAGTTGTTTTTCTGATTGGAATTCCAGAAATTTTTTGCCATACAGCCCTCAATATCTTTTATCAGATCGGCTGGGAGTAAAAAGACATACATAGCATATGAGGGAAGGACTTGAGCTACCATTTTAAACAGAATCTCCTTGGCTGGTCGAGATATTTTCTTTTTGTTCCAACTTTGCACACTAGCTTTCACCTTGTCCTTTAGTACCCAAAGATGATCGACTTATTATGGCCTAAAATATTGGGCAAACCCAAATATTTCGAAGAAGAATCAGCTTTCGATATTTGAAGTTCTTGACAAACCAGGTTTTTGTTGTAGTCAATCACAATAGCACTGAAAAAACTGATGACTTGTTTCTATTAATTCTTTGGCATGGAGCATTCTCGTATTTATTCAGCAATTCCACTACTTTGTTAGCTTCCTCTGTATCTACCTTGCAATGGATATAGTTGTCATCCGCAAATAACATGTGACTTATTACAGAAGCTTTCCTACAAATTCGAACATCATGCAGCCATTTTTGTCGTTCATACTTCTTAAGAAGAACTGTTAAACGTTCCGCACACACAATAAATAGATATGGAGACAGTGGGTCTCCCTGTCTCAAACCTCGAGTTAGAACTATTGGACCAAGAGTAAGCTCACCATGCACAATGTTGTACTCGACTGTCGAAACACATTGAATGATTAAATGTGTCCACCAGGTACTAAATCCCATGACAAGTAAGATGTCTTGTAAAAACTTCCACTCAACCCTATCGTATGCCTTCGACATATCTAGCTTGAGTGCCATGAACCCTTTCATACCAAATTTCTTTCTTTTTAAATAATGCATAACCTCGAATGAGATCATGATATTATCCGTGATTAACCGACCTAACAAGATGGCACTTTGAGTCGCTAAAATACTCGTATCCAGAATTTTCTTAAGCGGGTTGGCCATCACTTTCGTGACAATCTTCATCACAACATTGCATAAAGCAATTGGTCGTAAATCAGTTAACAAGGACGGGTGCTTCTTCTTTGAAATTAACACGATATTAGTGGCATTCATGTTGTCTCCAATTACTCCACTCATGAAGAAATTTTGTGTCAAATAAACCACATCCTTTCCTACTATCTTTCAATTCTTTTAAAAGAATGTCGGTGTAACACCCCCAAATCTGGGGTCGGGGATCCGGGTTGTCACGAGTTCCATTTCCCTTAATAACACTTAATATTAATAAACAACCAACTACTGCATACTGTGACCCCACAATATACACACACACCACAAGTTATAGTCTCAGAGATGAATACCAAAAATAACACAAGTTATTTTATTCCACAATTATAAGTCATGACACCTCAAAAGGGTTTCTGAATAAATTTACATATTCTTTGCCATTATTACAATTTATAATATACATAAGTCTGGTACATCAATTGTTGAAAACCTAGCCTATTGGTAGTTACTACCTCAGCTACAGCGGCATCAATGCCTACAGGAAACTGCGGAACGTTTCCTATCCGCTCGTGAATTGGGAGCTTGATCTTGTTCATCTTGTCTATCCGTTGTTATGTTATGAAAGAATAAAGCAAGGGTGAGCAACACGCCCACCAAAATTACATGTATAATAATTTACAATATATGAGTATTCTCATAGTACTCATGAAAGTCTTGGTCAAATAAAAATGAACCAAGTTGATATCTTAACGCGACCAAATCGCAAAATATTTAATATTTATGTATATATACTTTTCAAAATCTTGGAAGTCCCCTTCCATGCATAATATACACAGAGTTCCAGTCTATAACTGTATAAAGATATCGTTGCAAGGTGATCTCATATATCTAACCTTGTCTCAACGTTTTTCGGAAAATCTTTGTCATACATAAGATAATCATTTACTAGATTTAAGTTAAAAGATGATGTTACAAGATACCCCAATATACTTGTATCTTTTACGAATACTACTTGAACTACCACCGTTCAAGGTATAATCAGTTTCAAAAGTTCATCACATAGATGAGACTACAAGATAAGACTTGAATAGATTCAATAATTGAAATATCATTTAAAAAATGAAGTTACTAGATACTTCATTAATTCCCGATATATATACACCTATATATATATCTCATACATTCCTTGAAACCCTCTATTATGAATAGTATAAACAGAGTTATAATACCCAATGAATTTGGAACGAAGAGAATTTTGGCATAAACCCGATATCTTGCTGATCAGGCAATGATACCAATAAGTAACATTTTCTACTGTAGATGGATGAATTCCTCGCCGGTCATCACCCTGGTCGTATTAGGACCTCGCGCTAGACCGTTACCCGGCCACTCATGCGTGGATGGACTGTCACCCAGCCTCTTACACCTTGATAGACCATACCCCGGCATGTCGCTTATGTCGACCTAATTAGATGGACTTACTTCCCGAATGTTGGGAAAGTAATCAAATTCTTTTATCAAAACAACAACCTCGTTGCGAACATAAAATACACCACAGAGCCGGATCCCTCAGATTTTTAAACGAGTATTTAAATCCCCTTCGAAAGGAAGATCTTAAATTTGAAAACGAGTTTTGGGATCCACTATAACTTTTAATATCATTTTGAAAACTCAAAAACATTTTAAAGAATGTTTAGAGTAATGATGATTTAATAAAATAAATCAATCCCGATATATTAGAAAATATCTGAATATTATTATTTAAATAATATTCCCATAAGGATAATCTTTATAAAAATATTGAAGTAGAAGTTTTAAAACTCATACTTGAAATGAATAATAAATAACAAAAGATATACTTATACGAAAGTACCATCTTTATTTGAATAATTGAAAATAAGTTTGATTATTATTCAAAACTATCGAATATACCTTATCTGATTAGTAGTTATAAAAACTATATATATATATATATAATAGTCGGGAACATCGACTCCCGGTTTAGAAAAATGTTCACCTTTGGGTCCCCTATACTAAGGGTATACGCAACTACTGCTTATCTCTAGCATAGGTATTATGCAATTTATAAGCATTTGAATTGATAATAGAATATCAAGATTTCACAACATGCATATATATACCATATCAACATGCTCCAATATATCACAAGATTTGATAATAAAAGTCATGCACTTATCTCAAGATAATGCATCAATATATTTACATCACAACAACAGTATAACGGGTAGAAAACTTTCCTGAGTGTTCCGGGGGTAGATTTATGCTTAGAGTGGGTCCGGTAACCTATGAACAACAACATAAGCCGGAATTAGACCACGGTCGCTTAAGAAACTAGTCAAAACTCACTCATACCCTAACGGTCGCTTATGGTCGCTTATACGCTTAACGATTTGCATTAATCGCTTGCGTACCCTCGGTTCCACCAATTTTAATAAATTAACCGTTATGAATTTTAAGGCGACTCTTTCGTGAGTACTTTTCCAACTTCCTAATCCACCTTACATAATTGTTTCTTAATCCAATTAGTCTTTTAGGGGCCTTAACAAGGTTTCAAAGTTAAGCGAGGGGTAAAGGTTCATTCGCGAAACTCCGTAACTTAAAACGGTCGTTTCTCCTAAACCGTACATCAGATCTAAGCGAACCACATACCAAAACGAAGATTACGACATGATCTAGCTAAACATGGCAAAGTTACAGATTTTTCAGTGAGTTATCTGGTCCAAGATTCATGTACAACAGTCTAAGGAAAACGGGCATTACGACGGCTATGTTTACGAGTTTTCCAAGTTTCTCACTACACCAAAACCTCACCAAACAACCCACAATTATTAACACATCAAAACCTCAACTAAATAATACTATACCAGTCCTTATTCTCCAGATTCTTCATCTCAACCAACCACAATCAAGTTCTATTAACTATAACAATATTCATTCACCAAATCACTCCAAATTCAAATCAAACTACTAATAATCAAAGATCATGCTTCTCATTTAGAAAACCAACAATCAAACTCACTAATAATCAAAGTAAAGGCTAGGGTTTGAAGTTTATACCTTCTTGGGAGGTGTTAAGTTGCTAGGAAGCCTTAGGGAGCCTCCTACAAGCTTGATCTTTCCAAAGAAATCAAGAACACAAAGTTAGGCTTTGAAGTTTCTAAAATTACGATTGAAAGAACTGTAAAAATGAGGGTCTTACCATGCTTATTTGGATGAGACTTGTACAAGAGTTGTAGGTCATCTCAGTACCTTTCCAACGAGTTATAGAAAACAACATTTGAGTGAGTATTGAAGGAGATATGGCAGTTTGAAGTTGCTGGTTTGTTTTGGCCGAGAGCTTTTTGGTTGGGTGAGGAAGATAAGTTTTTCCCTTGGTTTTGTCTTGGAATGTGTGAAAGAATGCTTGTTTGCAATTGATCTTTGCTAAACTATGTAGAGTTTACTTTATTAAAATGCTTGCATCACCTAGATGACATCACTTCCATGCCACATATCCAAATCTTATGGTGTGATGATGTCACCTTCTCTTTTAACCACATATTTTAGCTTCTCTTGGAAGCTTCCTACACATTCTAATTGTATGTGCTTGTTCCTTGGTCGATTATTTATTTTACGGTTCGCTTAACTCTCATTCACGTTAATCATTTAAAGGATCATATCCGGGATCTCATTACTTGGGTTACCCTAAACCTTTTACAATCTTTTATATTCCTTTTATGATCCTATCTTATAATCCTTGAATTTAAATTCTTTTAATCATGTTACCTTATACTCATTTCTTTCGGTATCTGGTGGATTTTCGGGAAAAATCAAAGTGTTCGAATTTTGATTCTGACGATCTTTACATACATCATTTACTTTATGGAATACTAATATGATCTTAGAATTTCCATAACAGTACTCCTATATAGCATGGTCTGATAATTTTCCTTAATCAGCATCATCAACAAAAAGTTACTATTCATCAGTGTTTCAAAAATTCCAAAAATTGGGGTTATTACAGTCGGGGTCATGCCATCTGGCCCCGGTGCTTTATCAGAATGCATGTGAAAGGCTGCATCTCAAACCTCCTCATCAGAAATAGGCCTGAGTAACTCTGCATTCTGCTGCTTTGTCATAACCTTACTAATGTAACTCAACACTTCATTTGTATGGGTAGTAATGGTTGTGAATAGTTGTTGAAAATAATTTTGAATCATGTCTCCCAACCCCTCATTCCACTCAACCCAATCTCCTGCCTCCGATTTCAATCTTTGGATATGATTGTTACGCTTTCTTTTGCTACACGAAGCATGGAAATACTTTGTATTTTTATCACCTGCTTGCAACCAAAGTTGTTTCGACCTCTACCTCCAAAATATTTCTTTCTGGTCAAGAATGAGGCGCAACTGTTTCTTCGTACTCTCATAATCATCCATGAATTGAGTATCTTGTTTCTGTCTTAGGGCCTTCAGCTTAATTTTACACTCTTTTATATGCTTGCCAAAACAGCTCGTTATCTCTCTTCCCCATATGTCTACTTTCAGCACATTTCTTGACCTTCTAACTAACACTACAGTGTATATCCTCCTCCCACCGATCTTTAATTATCTGAAAACATGTAGGGTCAGTCAGCCAGGCATTCTCAAAGTGAAAATGTCATTGATTCTTACCTCTTATCCGTTGTTCTGGGATTAAGAGAAGCGGGCTATGATCCGATGGAGACCCCTCCAAGTTATAAACTTTCGCCATTTGATCAAGATCCTATCTAACCGAATTTCGATCCAGTTCTCAATTTTTATTCCCCGTTCCCAAGTATATTGATGCCTGATAATATCAAGATCTTGTAGCTCAGCATCCAACAAACACTCATTGAAGCCTTCAATTAAATTATTAGGGTAAGCTGCTCCTCATCTTTTATCATCCTGAGAAGTTACATTATTGAAGTCCCCAACCAAACACCGGGGTAAATTGGCATCACGGGATAAGTTGCGCAAAAACTCCCAGGTTTTGAATCTTTGAGTTCTTGATGGTTCCCCATATATACCTGTCAGTCGCCATTCCTTGTTGTCTCCCATGTTGATCGAAATATCTATGTGGTTTTTAGAAACACTTAGCAGCGTGACCTTCTCCGCATCTTGCCAAAACATGGCTATACCCCCACCCTTTCCTTGAGGTTCAACTGTGATGAAACCTTCAAAATTTAATTAAATACAAAGCTCTTCCATCTTTTTATACCTAGTGATTATTTCACTTAGAAAAATAAATGATGGTTTCTCTGATCAGGTTACGTCTTTAAGGAACTGAATTTTTTCAGGTGAACCCATGCCCTGGCAGTTTCAAGCTAAAATATTCATAATGTATTAGGTCACACACACTGTAGAAGGGGGTTGAATACAGTGTTTATCACAATCAAATCGAATTAAGGAACTCAAGTAACAGAAAACAAATTTTATTCAACACAATAAACTCTGTTACAATATGGAACTGTCCTCTCTCAGTGATGAATAAATTATCACGAGAGCTATTTGTTGGATTTTTAACGCAGCGGGGGCATGGCAAAACACTTTTACACATACAAAATCCAAATAAGAGCATATAAATCGTGAATAAAAATTCGAGGGATCGAATCTAACCTTTTAAAATAATTCGGAGACAACGATCAGAGATCCTTAGCAGTTGCTCCTCAAGTGTGAAGCACTCCACCGGTATCCACCAAGAAAACGATGTTAAGGAGGAGGAAGAAGGTGGAGAGAATTGGGTTTTCCAAACTTTTTGGGTTTTCGGGTTCGATGGGGTTAGAATAAAATTAGGGTCTATAATAGTGTATTTATAGGCAAAATTTTCAGCTGAAATTTTCCCATAAATAATATTATTATTATCCCATTTATTATTCTCATTAATAATTAAAACACATTTTAATTATTAATCCTTTTTCTAAACACTTTAGAAATAATTCTCTCTCTTGATTTAATTTCCAAAAATTAAATCCTTAATTAATAATATTAAGAACTTTTCTTAATTAATTTATAATCAATTAAATCTCATTTAATCAATTATTAAATTTGCCAATTAATTATTTATTTCATAAATAAATAATTATTAGCCATTATTAATTAATTCCTCCACCAATAAATCATTCTCTTTTTATGGTGTGACCCTGTAGGTTCAATATTAAGCCGGTAGTAGAAATAAATAATAATAAAACTATTTTATCATTATTTATATAAATTCTCTAATTTATTAAATATGATTAATTAATTAATCACATTTATTCTACATCGTGAGTGATGCTTCTCAACATATCACGACTATCCGGATAATATGAATTCACTGCTTAGAATACCAAGAACCTGTCAGTGAATAGTTACCGTACAATAAACTCCTTCTACCCTACAATGTCCCGATTAAATACAAGGCATAGATCTCGTGTCAAGCCTATCTAATTCAATCACTTGCTTACCATTTACTATGCGTAGTTTTATGCAAATTAGAAACTCCTTTCTAATTTCATTTACTCTGGCCAGAGATTCCTGAACTAGCATAAGTGGATCAGCCTTGAACATTCGCTTCCTTCACTGGAAGGGGTAGATCCTTTATTGATCATACACTATCTTCGTGTACAAATTCCTATACCCAGAAGAGCCCTAATAATTGTCCCTGGAGACTAAGAACTAAACCAAAGCATAGTTCAGTGTACACAAGATGACTATGATGACCTCAAGTCTAAGGATACTTGTACAACTATCACTAAGCGAACAACTGCTGACACGTGAGTGAACTCCATCAGTTGTTCAGCTAGGCGAGTCATGTTCAGTGAACTTATTCTATAATAAGCACCTACATACTAGCTATAGTGTCACCACACAAATGTCTATGAGAACAGATATCCTTCATAATGAAGCAAGCATAGTATGTACCGATCTTTGCGGATTATTAATTACCAGTTAGTAATCCTATGACCAGGAACTATTTAAGTTTAGAGTTATCATCTTTTTAGGTCTCACTATTATGATCTCATCATAATCCATAAAAAGCTTTACTCTAAACTATGGTATATCTTATTTAAACACTTAAATAGATAAAGCCCGTAATAAAAACAAAACAAGTCTTTATTAATATCAATGAAATCAAAACAGATTACATAAAAGTTATTCCTAAATCCTAATACACGATTGGACTTAGGACATATTCCTTTCACTGTTAGGGTTACAATAAATAATAACTTCGATTATAATAACACATATAGTGTAAACCCTATGTCTGTGTTTATATACTACACAGTTACAAGATAATCTCTAATTGATATTAAATATGATTATGTATCCTAAAATATATTAATTAGATATCTTTTTTTCCAAGTCTTATATTTTCCATAGAAATCTTCTCCATGCATATCTCTTCTTTATTTAGTCTTGATCTTCTTTCCTTTCAATCAGCCTTTCCTTAACTGTTCGTCCTCCCGTACTTAAGTTCTGATATCCATCTTCTGATAATTATCTCCTGATAATTTAAGTACTGATATCCTTTAGTTCTGACTTCCAGTAAGTGTTGATTTCAGTAAGTACTGATATTTCCTATTTGTTAAGATCTGAAAACTAAACATAAAACACATTAGACATGACATCTCAAATATATCTAACAATCTCCCCCAACTTGTAAATTAGCATAATATAAAATTTCAATGTATATTTGATGATGTCAAAAACATTAAGTACAAATGCATATGAGAATTTGACTAAGAAACTACAACTTACAGTATTTGTAGCTTTTACCATCCTTAAAGTCCAATATCAGCTTTAGTCGTAGTAAGCAGCATTCGCAAGCAAAATCCGAACTGATTTTAACAGGGCTACAGGTAAAAGATTTCATCAAAGTCAATCCATTGCCTTTGTTTGAATCCTTTTCCCAAAAGCCTGGCCTTAAAGGTCTCCACCTGGCCATCTGCTATAATCTATCTTTTGTATACCGTATACATAGATTCCATTCTGGATTTCATGGCACTATGCCATTTCTCTGAGTCAACACTACTCATAGCCTCATTATATGTCACAGGGTCGTCATCATTAATGATCGACAACTCATTGTCATTCTCAATGACAAGGCCATATTACCTCTCAGGTTGGCGATATATTCTCCCTGATCTATGAATGGGCTATTCCACAAAAGGTTGTTCAGTCAGAACAGGTGTTTCCACTTGATCCGTAGTAGTTTGTGCTTCTTGAACTTCATCAAGTTCAATTTTGCTCCCCCTGTTTCCTTCAAGGATAAACTCCTTTTCCAAGAAGGTAGCATGTCTGGAGACAAACACCCGATGATCGGTGTAAAAGTAATACCCTAAAGTCTCTTTAGGATATCCCACAAAACTACATTTTACGGATCGATATTCCAGCTTATCTGGGTCAACTTACTTGACATAAGTTGGACATCCCCAAATCTTAACGTGTTTAAGACTCGGTTTCCTTACTTTCCATATCTCATACGGAGTTTGAGGAACAGATTTGGAAGGCACCTTATTCAGTAAATATGCTGAGGTTTCCAATGCATAACCCCATAGGAATACTAGAAGATTTGCATAGCTCATCATGGACCAAACTATGTCTAACAAAGTTCGATTTCTCCTTTCAGATACTAATCTGGAGGAGTCCACTGGGAGACTATACCATTTACTTTGAGATAATCCAAAAACTCTCCATTCAAGTATTCACCACCTCGATCTAATCGAAGAATTATAATACTATGTTTGGTTTGTTTCTCCACTTCATACTTATACTCTTTGAACTTTTCAAAGGCTTCAGACTTGTGTTTCATCAAACACATATCCGAATCCAGATCTATCATCTATGAAAGTAATGAAGTATGAAAATCCACCCATGGCTTGCGTAGACATTGGTCCACATACAACTGTGTGTACCATTCCTAGCAAATTTGCAGTCCTCTCTCCATGTCTACTAAATGGAGACTGCAATGCCACTATAAAGTGAGATTTTCATCATCCCTTTTCTTTTATTAGTTTGTTCAATCTGAAGTAAATTATGTCACATATATACAGACCATTATTTAAAGCACCACGTCCATAAAGAATATTATCTCTTAGAATAGAACATTCATTATTCTCAATAATAAATGAAAATCCAGCCAAGTCTAACATGGGAATAATATTCCTCAAAATCGAGGGAACAAAATAACAATTATTTCAAACAATAGTCTTGCCCGTAGGCATATGTAAATGAAATGATTCTACATCTTCAGCAGCAACTCTTGCTCCATTTCCATCAGTAGAATCACCTCCTCTTCCTCAAGAGTCCTACTTCTCCTTGGTCCCTGCAACAAATTGCAGATATGAGAACCACAGGCGGTATCTAATACCCAAGTAGAAATGACATATTCACTTCTATCATGAACATACCTGAATCAGAAGCGGTAGTCTCACTACCCTTCTTCTTCAATTCTGCAAGGTAAACCTTGCAGTTCCTCTTCCAGTGCCCCACCTTGTTACAGTGAAAGCAAACAACTTTGCTCTCGGGGTCTTCAGCTTTTGGTGGAACCGGCGTTTTCTCACCTACTTTCTTCTTCTTGGAAGAGTTCCTCTTCCTTTTCTTAGGATTGGAACCTTCACCAATTAGAAGAACAGAACTCTTCTTTAGGGGGAAAATTCGATTCCGCAGTCTTCAACATGTTGTGGAGTTCAGGCAGGCTGACATCCAACTTATTCATATGAAAGTTCACAACAAACTGCGAGAACGAACTCGGAAGCGATTGCAAGACCAAGTCTTGGCTCAGCTCCCCATCCATGGCAAAACCAAGTTGTCCAAGACGTTCAATCAAATTGATCATCTTAAGTACATGGTCATTCACAGATGATCCCTCAGACATCCTACAACCGAACAACTCCTTTGATATCTCATATCGAGCTGTCCTCCCTGCCACATCATACAACTCTTGTAAATGCATAAGGATAGTGTGAGCATCCATATGCTCATGTTGCTTCTGTAGCTCAATGTTCATGGAAGCTAGCATGATGCATTGAGCAACATTTGCATCATCTATCCACTTACGATACACAACATGTTCATCATTATGTGCATCACTAGCAGGTTCAGTAGGCTTAGGTGAGTCAATCACGTATTCCAGCTTCTCAATCCTGAGAACAATTCTCAAGTTTTGAAGCCAGTCAGCATAATTAGGACCAGTCAATTTGTGAGCATCTAGTATGCTCCTGAGTGATAGTGCAGAAGACATAACGTACAAAGTAAATCTGTAAATGATAAACATATAATAACACTTAGCAAATATTCAATTTCATTTTAAAACACTACATGAATCGGGTCTTTATTCATAAGTGGCTCCCACTAGTTTATCTAATTTATTCAACCCCCTACGTGAAAAATTAAGCATTCATAATGCTAGTGGGATTAGGGATCCTACATTCCATTACACGACCCCGGCTGTAGCACAAACCGCCATGTAATGTTCAATAGGCAGACAACTCTTGTCAATTACATCTCATGTTATTCCCTAATCAAACTTTAGCCTCTTGAATAATTGAGTCTCGGCTGTAGCACGACAAACTCAATATTCTAAGTCAAGTCTAACCCAACATTCCGTACAGTTGAATCAGTCCCCAAAGGCCCACGGCTGTAGCACGTACCGACCTTTAGATTCTTATTCAATGTACACATCTCTATGTAATAGACAAGTATTTCTTATTTCGAAATCAAAGCCCTCGGCTGTAGCACGAACCGACAATGATTCAAAAATAAGAACTACTTTTCTATCATGTTGGAAGGCTATGACCGACACAAGCCCGTTGTGTCATTGGCCAATTACTACTTGATATTATTTAATTTTAGTGGGATTATATTACGTTACAATCATAATCATATTATAAAGAGATTCTTCCTTTTAAATTAAATATTTTAAATAAATAATCAATAATCAGATGATTCCCAGATCGGGTTGAGCATTGTCAAGAGGCGTCACTTAATAACCCTTTCTTATAGATAGAAATCTGTTGTTGACAGAATCATCCTTTCTCTCATATCGAAAATTCATATTCAATTACGTGTTTCACAACACAAGAATCTCATGATTGTATTCATAATATTGTTCTTAAGGTTATGAAACAATTTCACTATACTAGGTTGTCTAACAAACGCCTTATGTTCATTTAAGTTCACCTAAATCTATCATCGCATGATAAACTAAGCATATATCACATATATCAACATGAATAAACATCAAGGTAGGCATGTTACATCATCTAGCACATTAGTCTAAGCATTATACATCTCTATGTATCACATGAAGCATTTAAAAATCAATTTAAACGATCAAAAACAGCTTTAAAACACTTCATGGAATATAAATAGTTCAAAACTTTTATATAAACTAACATTGATCACACCATTAGATCCGTCTCGAAAAGAAGAATCCAACGGTATATTGCACGCCCAAAACGGAGTTACGAAACTCCCAGAAAATCAATTTTAAAATCAACAGACGGGCTGTAACGCATTACAGGAACGCGTTACAAGCCCTGTAACGCATTCCGGTGATGCGTTACACCCCTTTTAAGCCATTAAAGGGTGTAACGCATTCCGTGAATGCGCCACAGGTGTGTAACGCATTCCCGGAATGCGTTACGCCCCTATTTTTTTTTTTTTCAGCCGCCGCCTGACATCTCGCCTCGAACTCCGCGCCTGACAACTGACTTCTCTGTACCTTTCTTCTTTCACGCAGCAATAGACAGACAGGCAACAGCCGCAGATGTGCAGATGATATAAATATATATATATATATATACTTTATATACATATAATTATACTTATTAAATTACGAATTTTAATTGAAACAACTTCAAAAATTCATAATAAAAAATCTATACATCATAAAATTATGAAAAAAATACCCAGACGATCTACAACACTTGTAGAACCCAGATCAACTTTCAAAATTATTCTGAGAAACGATTTCTCATCAGACAAAATTAATCCATAATATAACTTGTAAAAATCATAATTAATTTATACAAGCATATAAAATTCTGAATTTTTTACCACAAATCTATATGCATACAACCTATGCTCTGATACCATTGTTGGAATTTTAACGCATCGGGGACATGGCAAAACACTTTTACACATACAAAATCCAAATAAGAGCATATAAATCGTGAATAAAAATTCGAGGGATCGAATCTAACCTTTTAAAATAATTCGGAGACAACGATCAGAGATCCTTAGCAGTTGCTCCTCAAGTGTGAAGCACTCCACCGGTATCCACCAAGAAAATGATGTTAAGGAGGAGGAAGAAGGTTGAGAGAATTGGGTTTTCCAAACTTTTTGGGTTTTCGGGTTCGATGGGGTTAGAATAAAATTAGGGTCTATAATAGTGTATTTATAGGCAAAATTTTCAGCTGACTATTGGTGATGTTTCTTCTAGAGTTCAAACCAGGAGAGCAACTCAAGAAGAATGTCTATACAGCAGCTTTCTGTCAAAGGAAGAACCAAAGAAGGTAGAAGAAGCCTTGTTAGATCCTGATTGGATTTTAGCTATGCAGGAGGAGCTAAACCAATTTGAAAGGAATAAAGTTTGGAAGCTGGTACCCAAGCCTAAAGGAAAGAATCCAATAGACACCAAATGGGTATTCAGAAACAAGATGGATGAAAATGGCATAGTAGTAAGGAACAAAGCCAGATTGGTTGCTAAAGGCTATTTCCAACAAGAAGGAATAGATTTTGATGAAATATTGGCTCATGTTGCAAGACTTGAAGCCATCAGAATCTTCTTAGCCTATGCAGCCCATGCCAATTTCAAGGTCTATCAAATGGATGTCAAAAGTGTCTTTCTGAATGGAGATTTGGAGGAAGAAGTGTATGTTAGTCAACCTCCTGGCTTTGAAGATCCAAATTTTCCAGAGTATGTCTATTATCTACTGAAAGCACTTTATGGACTGAAGCAAGCACCTAGAGCCTGGTATGACACTTTATCAAAATTCCTTTTAGAAAATCACTTCACAAGAGGTACTGTAGATAAAACTTTATTTTTCAGAAATGTTAATGGCTCTAGCATACTTGTTCAAATTTATGTAGATGATATTATCTTTGGCTCTACAGATGAGAAACTTTGTAAAAAGTTTGCCAAACTGATGCAAAGTAAGTATTAAATGAGTATGATGGGAGAACTAACATACTTTCTTGGTTTACAAGTTAAGCAAGTTAGTGATGGAATATTCATTAGTCAAACTAAATATATTTTTGATCTTTTAAAGAAGTTTGATCTAATGGATTGCACATCAGCAAAAACTCCCATGGTCACTGCAACGAAGCTTGAACTAAACACTACTGAAAGGTCTGTGGATATTTCAAGCTATAGAGGCATGGTTGGCTCACTTCTGTACTTAACAGCTAGTAGGCCAGATATAATGTTTGCTACATGTTTATGTGCTAGATTTCAGGCTGATCCTAGAGAGTCTCACTTAATAGCTATTAAGAGAATTTTCAGATATCTCAAGGGAACACCAAAACTTGGGATTTGTTATCCTAGAGATTCTGGTTTTAATCTAACTGGTTATTCAGATGCAGACTATGCAGGTTGCAGAATTAACAGAAAAAGCACAACAGGAACTTGTCAATTTCTAGGAAACAAGCTTGTATCCTGGTTCAGTAAAAAGCAAAATTCAGTTTCTACTTCTACAACTGAAGCTGAATATATTGCTGCTGGCAGTTGCTGTGCACAGATTTTATGGATGAAAAATCAATTGCTAGACTATGGTCTGCAAGTTGAGAGGATTCTTATTTTCTGTGATAACACAAGTGCAATTGCCATCACTGAAAATCCAGTGCAACATTCAAGGACAAAGCACATAGACATCAAGTACCATTTCATAAGGGAACATGTAATGAATGGTACTGTAGAGTTACATTTTGTTCCAAGTGAGAAGCAACTTGCAGACATATTTACCAAGCCACTGGATGAATCCACCTTTTCTAGGTTGGTAAGTGAGTTAGGTATGCTTAATTACTCTTGATCTATCTGAGTTATTTTGCAAGTTGAAAAGTAGCCAGAAATTTAACTGATTTTTAGTCATGAATGAAATTTTGACTAAGTCAAAATTTGCATCTCGACGGATGACCATTATCCATCGAGTTAAGTCATCCGTCGATATACAATGTGCAAATAAAAATCAATTATTTTTTCTGGAATCTTTTAAAACTCGACGGATAACAGTTTATCCTCATCCGTCGAAGTGTCTAAATCTTAACCGTTAATTCCCTGAACATTAACCATCGAGTATACTTACAGTTTGTAAGCATTACACGACGGATAATGAGTGGAATTTTTACAGTTTATTTTTAAAATGGCTAATTTAGGCAATTTCTATTGGGTAATTTACTTATCTTTATTTTTTTTATCCGTTGTTTTTGAGCAAAGTATAAAAGCTTATTTCATTCTAATCATTTTCTTTTATCATTCTCAAATTCAACTGTGTTTATTTCATTCTCTCTCAAGCAAAAATCCTCTTTCTCTTCAAGCTTTCCTTCTCTAACAATGGTACCTGTAGTAAAGATTATGTCTCAGAATGGGTTCATTTATGAGAAGAACAACTTCACTGCTTTGGTTAACAAGGGCATTCAGCAATCAGAAGACTATCACAAGATGATGGACTTCATGAAGAACTGCAAGTTAAGTTTTGCCATGCTTGAATCACCCACAATCTTTTGTGAAGTTATAGAAGAGATGTGGACCTCTGCAATTTACAACTCTATTGATAAAACCATCACTCTGACCATCAAAGGTAATGAATTCTGTATCAATAGTGATGTGATAAAAGCATGTTTCAAGATTCATGATGATAATGTAACTTCACCACACACTGACACTGACTTGATCAATATGCTTAATTCCATGCATTATGCACTTCCTACTAATAAGCTAAGTGATATTAGGAGATTAGGTCTTAGGAAGGAATGGAGTTTTATGTGTGATGTTGTAACTAAAGTTTTCTCTGGAAAAATCAGTAATTTTGATTCTATGAACATTTCCATGCTTAACATGCTATACATGCTAGTTACAGACAAATTTTACAATTTCAGTGACCTTGTCATATATGAGTTAGGATTTAAACTAGGTGAGTTAGCCAAAAGGGGAAAGAACATATATTATGCTAGATTTTTTATGCTATTGGCTAACCATCTTTGTCAAGAAATTGCACTTGAGAACCCAAACAACAAATTAGCTTGTTGGGTTCAAGAGAGAAGAATCATTGCAAATTTGAACAGAGCCAACCACCATAGGGATGTGCCAATGTTCTACTTCCCTGTAATGCTGACACCTCAGGTAAGTGAGGTAAGTTCATCCATACCCTCAACTATTCCAATCTCCTGTATTTCTTTGACTTCAGGCATAGCTATGGCAACTGTGACAATGACCAAACAGTTGCCTACCAAAGCTACCAAAACAACTATAATTTCCAAATCCAAATCAAAGAAAACCCCTCTGGTATCTCTCAAAAGGTACCAGTTGAAAATCTACCAAAGCCAAAGAGGGGAGTGTGAAGGAGGGTCAGATAGGTGAGGGAAGGGGTGAACATCAAATAAACCCCAAGGATAAGGTTGGAGAGTTGAGTGAATCCCAGCCTAGCCACACTGCAGTTTCCCAATAAACTGCAGTGCTTAAAAAGGACAAAAGCTCACTTCTAGCTGCATCCTCCCAAAAGGATGTGGCTATTGAACAAAGCTCTCATCCAAGAGCACATGCCAAAAGGGTTAGGTACACAAGCTCACCCCAAACTTACACTAGAAAGAAGAAATCCAAAACAACTGGGGATGCACAGGGCATACACACAGTGCAAATTGGTGCTAAAGACACAGTCCCTGCACCTTCTCAAATTCAGATTGATGTGGCTGCAATAAATGTGGAGTCACAGCCAAAATCTCTTATAATAGAAGCCACTGAAACACCATACTCACCAACTAACTCACTGGAAGTGGATATGATAAACACCTCAATTCCTGATTCCCCTTCTTTAACTCTGTTGGGGAAGCCAAAATCTAGTGCAAGTGAGCATCATCTTTTAGATGATTTGTTGGCTCACTTGCCAATTCTTTCAGATACTATTGTGACATCTGTGCCTCAAATAACTTCAATCAACACAGAGTCAACAATGGTTTCTCTTCCTACCTCATTCATTTTTACTCTCTCGATGGATATTGCTCATCCGTCGAGTAGTGATTGTATCCCGACGGATAAGCTTAACAGCAGTTATCCGTCGGATAGCTTTACCACTCACCCGAAGGATATCACTTATCCGTCGAGTGTCTCTGCACAACTTCAAACTTCAATTATTTCTAGTGCAGAAGATTTAGTAGTAATACAATCACTCTTAGGATTGAGAGATGAGAGTGCTTTGAGTGAGAGGCTGGGTTGCTCCCAGGCAAAAGGAGAGGAAAAGAGTAAATCTCAGCAATCCATTTCTTCAGGATTGGCAAAAGTGAGTGAGAGGAGTCCCACCTTAGTAGTGAAGGTGAGGGTGTGAGGGTGGGGAGCCAGGGTGAGACCCTGATGTAACAAAAGAGAGAATATGAGAGAAAGGCAGGTACAGGAGAAATAAGGGTGGATCCAGCCATTGCTAGTGAGTCAATGATTGTGGATGATGTTGAAAAGGGAAGACAATTTCAGCAACATTACAAAGCCGAAATTGATAACATTTCCTTGGATACTGACACTTTTACTCATCCTGTGTCAGCCTATCAATTGTTGGCTGCTCAGGGCAATATGGAGCCAGAGCAGACTTTGAATTTGGTGCACACCACGGAATCTCTTCAAAGAGATAAAGCTGCTGTTAACAGGATGCCTTCTCAAGCTGGAGAGCCATCTGAAGAATTTGGAGTAAATTCTAATGATGATGACTCTGGTTCTTTGGATGGAAGCATGAACTTAGGGGGAGCTGAAGGCCCAAGTTCTGCTTTAAGTTTACCTGAATGGGCATGGGCAAAGGAATCTACACCAGGACAATTTGAGGTGTCTTTGGTCAAACAAGTAATAGCTATTCAACAGGCCCTTCAAGAAACTTCAGATGCTGGTACCAAGGCTGTTCTTCAAGCTCACCTAGACTCTCTACATCTAATGAAGATCCAGCACTTAAGACAGAATCTCAGTGTGGATGAATTAAAAAGAGATATAGCTGACTTGAAGACCTATAACTCTGAGAAGCTGGATTCAGTAATGCCATATGGTACCATGCAAGATCTACTACTAAGATTGAGGAGAGAATCAGACTCTGAAAAGAAGCTAGCCAAGCTGGAAAACAGAGTTCAAGTTATTGAAGATTCAGTGGCTATTCTTCTTCAAAATCAACAGACTCAGACAAATCTTCTCATGCAACTGGCTAAAGCACAAGGCCTAACTCCTCAACTTGATGCTAACAAAAAGGGGGAGAGAGAATCAAGTAAGGGGGAGAAAGGACCAACAGAGGGGGAGAAACTTCAAGTACAAATCAACAAAGTAATTGTACCTTCAATTACTATCTCCAAGCCACCAGTTGCAGATGGTATATATCTAATTAAAGCAGCAGTAGCAAATTTGAAAGTTGCTGAAAAAGGAAAGTTGAGTTTGATCAACTGGGATAAGATTGATGAGGAGATACAGAAAAAGTTTGAACTAGTCAAGGAGCCAATTAAGTCAGCCATCCATCACTCTCATGTCAAGCCAATCAGTGTGAATGAGATGAGCATGAACTATCTGGAGAAAGGACAATCTTCCTGCATCAAATCACAAAAGGTTGAAATAATTCTCAAACCAAGGGCAAATTATCCAAGGTCATCTTTGAAGAATCCCTTGGACACTGTGTATGAGACACCCAAGCCTGTTGAAAAGAAGCTTCTGTCAAGATCCATTGTCTTCTATAAAGATCCAGCTGATTCAGCCTCAAAAAAGAGAATTGCTAAGATATTCAGAAATGGAAAGGAAATTTGTGTGGTAGCTGGACATCCATAATTTGCTCAAGCAAAGAAAGAAGAGAAAGCAAGATTAAAGAAGGAAAAGAGGCAAGCTGCTCTAGATGCTAAGAAATCTAAACAAAAGAAATAGCAGATTGTCATCTTGGCCAAGCTACAGGCTGTAAACTCTTCTCAACAAATTCCCTCTCAACCATCTGAAGCTGCTGAATCAAAGAAGAAGATTGAAGAACAGAAGAAATCCCCAAGAAAGAAGGAATTGGCTAGAAGAATAAAAAGGAAACTGGATGTTATTGATAAGGAATTGGAAGATCAATTTCCTAAGGAATCCACACCAGCTATACTCAAGCATCAAAGCCCTCTGTGGTATTTGAAGACATAAGGATGGTGGACCCCTACAGGAATATACATGGAGAGCCTATTGTGCCAAAGGATGAGTCAATAGAGTGGGATAAATTACCAATTCCTGACTTCAACTTGCCAATCCTTACCAAGCCAAGGGCAGTCAAGAAAGTGAAGCTGTCACCTCTCAAATCCAAGTTAGTAGTTAAAGCTCAACCCAAGGTCAACAGGGGAGACTACTTGTACTTGTGTGACATCAAAGAATTCTCAGATCTAAACCTTTATCTGGAGGAACTGGATGAAGTAAGGGCAATTGATGCATACAAAAACCTACCTGTAAGGTTGGTGTTCAAGTACAAAGGAGGAAGGGAGATTCCGTGGCCTCTTCACAGGATACTTCAAGAAAGCCAAGCTGTGTTGATCAAAGTCAATTCATCCTTCAAGAAAAACTTTGGGTTCAATGTAACTGCAAGAAGACTAGTATTGAAGAAGATTGAAGAGCTGAGGACTGTTAGAGCTAAAGATGCACTCCCAAAGACTCTAATCATCCCATACACAGGGAGAAGAGTGCATCTAAGGCCCTACTGGCTGATGGAATTCATGGATGACAAGGGTGTGAGAAGATTCTTTAAACTAGAAGACCAATTGAGTATCTCTAGCAATGAGACTCTCTTGGAGATGCAAGAAATGCTAGATCTCTCAAAATCTGATGAACTAGAATTCCACAGGCAGCTCCAGAATCAAATTGAAGAAAACAACAGAAAGGTTGGAAGAAGATCCAAACCTTCAAGAAACTAGAAAAACCTGCTCAGGCTAGAGGAGCATCTTGAACTGACTGTGAGCCAAACCTTGTACATTTTCTTTAATTGAAGCACTTTCAGTATTATCAACTTATCTTTAAAGATATATGTTTAGGATGTTTTGTTATCATCAAGTATCTCTGAATTTATGGCTACAATTCCAGTAGACATAAATTGGGGGAGATTGTTGTGAATATGTTATGTACCTGATGATCACTTAAACAAAACATCTAAGTAGATTTTACTTAGTGAAATATTGTAGCACTCGACGGATAAGAATTATAGTCCCGACGGATAACTCATTATAGTCCCGACGGATGATTAACTTATTATCCATTGAGTGAGTAGCTTATGTAATAATAAGTTTTTAGCACAGTGATGTATGCACCTTTGTATAGAATATGTAGTAGCATATAAGTCATGTTGACTTTAACTAGATATGCAGAATAGGTTGATTAATTGTACATAAGCAATGTCTTGTAATTCTGTATAAGTGAAATGAAGTCAAGTGCCAAAATAGCTACCGATGAATGATTAACAAAGCCTTCGACGGATGATCAAATGACTATCAACGAATGTTTAACATAGCATTCGACGGATGATCAATTAAGTCATCGACGGATGATCTGAAAGTCGACGGATGATCATATCAAGAATTCAAACATCAGTTGAACAGTGAAAGCTGACACACAGCCGTCGAGTTGGATACAAACACATTGTGGAAGCCCATTAACTGGGTAATAGAGAACGAAAAGCAGCAAAGATTAAGACTGTTAGATTTTATATTTGTTCAGTCTTTTTGACTTTGTAATCTTGGTATTATATAAACTAAGAGAGTAGCAAATAGAAAAATAACTGAGATAGTTGAGAAACACAAAAACAGAGAAATCTTTGTAAGCTTAATTTTTAGCATTTCCTGTATTCTCAGCAGTTCAATTTGTAAGCAGCTGTGAGCATTTCTGCACACAGAGTCCTCTCGATATATTATATATATCTCTGGTGGAATTGTTTAAATCCACCAGAAAGTTTTTAAAGACTCTTGTTTTTAATTACTCATGTTTTGATTCATTTAAGTTTACATTCCGCATTGTGTTAATCAAAACAAATATATCTTTAATCGAGTTGAACATTTTTATTTCAAGAAAAAGGTTCAAGAATTCCATTCAACCCCCTTCTGTAATTCTTGCTATATTGTTAAGGGACTACACTTATACTTTAAAAAAAATGTAACCGTTGGACACCTGTCAGACATGCAGTAATAATGAATAGTTAATGGGCACGGGAAAATAGTAATCATTACTTACCCATTTGCAGGTTTTCAAGGAAAAATCGTTCCTCTTACCCAGTAATTCCATTAATCAAGGTAAATCAGTTTTAATTCAAAATTGAAACTGTTCCCACTTATTCAATTATTTTTCACTGCAACACCAATATTCTGAAAAAAAAATCGAGTGAGAATGACCAAAATAAATCAAGTAAACAAGTACTGATAATGTAAAATCAGAACTTAATTTAAATCAAAATATGAAATGGTCATCAGAATATGAATATTTATCAGGATTTATCAATGCATTACAGAACATCTCAGAGACAAGAACTTGCAAAAAAAGAAATTTTATTAATATATTAAGAGAATACATTCATGAAATTTAAATTACATCAGAACTTTTACAAGATTGTCCTAAGCTGCTAAACCTAACGTCAACAGCCTTTGTCCTAGCTCAAGAAGCAGGGCAAGGCTGACGATGAAGAAAAATAGGAAGAAGAAAATAAATCATTTCTTCTTCCTACTCTCGACAAACAGAATAGCGAGTCTGATGATTCGCTCTTGCTGGCGGAGAGCTTCCAGCCTTTCCTCCTCCAATCGCTCCAGATGGCGATGGTTATCCATGTAGAAGAACAGGAGGTGGGTGAGTACCTCCTGGGGAACTGAGTCCCATATCTCATCAGGAATGGCAGTGACGTGCCATTCCTGCTGCCAGGCTTCACAGATCAGGTCCATGTTGAATGTTTCATAGTTCAAAAATATGTTGTAATTGACTATGGTGTTTTTGATATAAAGAGAATGAAGGTGAGTTTGTGATAAAAGAGTTGATGTGAAGGCTGATGTGAAGTGGTTGTTTATATAGGAAAAAGAATTCCAGGAGACGCAAGGAAATTTAATGCTAACAGGTAGAGTTAATTCTACCTCGTCTCCCTAGACTGGGAAGACGAAAAACAGTCATTAGAAGTGTAAGTCAGGGTTTAATGCGCACAAGTAACAAGTAAACATTATTGTACATGTACGTGAACCACTATCCCTAATGATATTGACTGTTAATATTCTACCCAAACATATTCTGATTTAAATGAGACTATTTTAGATTTTATCCACAAATAAGTCAAGTAAAGGATCAGATTTTAATATCAGAACTTAGACTTATATTAGAACTTAACAGTTATCAGAACATGATTTCTTAACTCGAAAAATGAATGCCTATCTTAGTAAGTCCTCATACAAATTCTGATATAGATTCTTCAAAACTTAATCATCAGAACGTGCAATCAGAACTTGTCCTCAGAATTTGTGCAATGTGACACAGAAACTGTTCATCTAAAATAACATAGATCACCACAGTAATTTTCATCATTCATATGGAGTGTTTAGTGTGTGCATTAAGCTAAATATCAGACAAAGAGTAAAGTCTGATTCACTTCAGTACATCTTAGAAATAAGGCATAACTAAAACATACTAAAAATCTGTCATTATTCTGAAACCTACTATTGAATGAGTTCATGCTTGAGTCCACCTCAACTATTTTGTGCTAATTTTGTGCATCTTTTTAAATTCCATTTTACAGTGGCTTCTAGTGTAAGTGAGTCACGACTGCTTATCAGAATTTATGCTATTATCAGAGTATTTCTCCAGTAACCAGAGAGTGTGAAAAGTCACCAAGAAAATATTTTGCTTTTCTGATGCATATTTACTTAATACCAACAATGCACTTGGGTCGTTCCTTCCAAATTTTTACTCTAGATCTCAAAGGAGTACCTGATTTTAATCCTTGATTCTTTTCTTTTTCTTTTGATAAGAGAGGTTTATCAGCACTTAGGACATTCAACATATTTACTAGCATCAGAACTTAACATATGAGAAGCATTATTCTAGTTTGTGACTTAGTAATAAGATAGACAAAGTAAACTCAACTAGGCTCAATATCAGAATTTGCATGTGTCAATAGATTTCCACAGAAATAATT
Source organism: Apium graveolens (assembly GCF_009905375.1). Lineage (NCBI taxonomy): Eukaryota > Viridiplantae > Streptophyta > Magnoliopsida > Apiales > Apiaceae > Apium > Apium graveolens. The sequence goes on from NW_027419245.1 coordinate 35,442, forward strand.
ACTTCTAACATGGGATCCCTAGTTTATTAAAGACTACTAGGTCAGCATCTAGCACAGGTATCCTCATAGGATTGAATAGTTACATAAACAGACATATCACTATCAGAGTTTAGAAAGTTACATCAGACAACAGTCAGTACTTAAGCAAGTTTTAAATTAAGCACAGAATACACAAAGAGAGTAATTTCTGTAAATACTGATCATAAAGTCTGATGCATCAGAACAAAACTAAGCAGATTTAGAAAAAGAACCTGAAACCATTCCAAGTTCATTTACCAATCTTGTAAAAGTAGCTTCACACAATGGTTTGGTGAAGATATCTTCTAGTTGTTGATATGTTGGAACAAAGTGCAATTCCACTGTACCTTCATCCACATGTTCCCTGATGAAGTGGTACCTGATGCTGATGTGCTTTGTCATTGAGTGTTGAACTGGATTACCTGTCATAGCAATAGCACTTTGATTATCACAGTAAATAGGGATTTTGAAATATGTTAACCCATAATCCAATAACTGATTCTTCATCCAAAGAATCTGTGCACAACAGCTTCCTGCAGCAATGTACTCTGCTTCTGCAGTTGATGTGGAAATTGACTTTTGTTTCTTGCTAAACCAAGAAACCAATCTGCCTCCAAGAAATTGGCAGCTTCCACTTGTGCTTTTCCTGTCAATTTTGCAACCTGCAAAATCTGCATCTGAGTAACCTATTAGTTTAAAATCTGATTCTCTGGGATACCACAATCCCAGATCAGCTGTTCCCTTAAGATACTTGAAAATTCTCTTCACAGCTGTTAAGTGAGTTTCTCTTGGATCTGCTTAAAATATTGCACAAAGACAGGTAGCATACATGATATCAGGTCTACTAGCAATTAGATAGAGTAGAGAGCCAATCATACCTCTGTAATCAGTAATATCTACTGATTTACCAGTATCCTTGTCCAGTTTTATTGCAGTGGCCATGGGAATGGATGCACTTGAACAATCTTGCATTCCAAATTTCTTCAACAAGTTTCCGGTATACTTAGTTTGACAAATAAAAGTGCCTTCTTCATTCTGCTTGACTTGAAGGCCCAGAAAATAGCTAAGTTCCCCCATCATACTCATCTGATACCTTGACTGCATCAGTTTGGCAAACTTTTTGCAAAGACTGTCATTTGTAGACCCAAAAATTATATCATCAACATAAATTTGGACCAGAAGTAAGTCCTTTCTATGGTTGAGATAGAACAGTATTTTGTCTATAGTTCCTCTGTTAAATCCACTTTCCAGAAGAAACTGAGCTAAAGTCTCATACCATGCTCTAGGAGCTTGCTTAAGTCCATAAAGTGCTTTATCAAGCCTGTAGACATAATCTGGATATTTGGAATCTACAAAGTCTGGAGGTTGTTCAACATATACTTCTTCCTCCAATTCTCCATTGAGAAAAACACTTTTCACATCCATTTGAAAGATAGTAAACTTTTTGTGAGCAGCATAAGCCAAAAATATCCTTATGGCTTCTAACCTAGCAACTGGTGCAAATATTTCATCATAATCAATTCCCTCCTATTGAGAATATCCTTTTGCAACCAGCCTTGCCTTATTCCTTGTAATTATGCCATCACTGTCAGTTTTGTTTCTGAATACCCACTTTGTACCAATAACAGATCAATTTTTTGGTCTTGGCACTAGGGTCCAGACTTTGTTTCTTTCAAATTCATTTAACTCTTCCTGCATTGCTTGCACCCAATCAGCATCTTGAAGAGTTTCTTCCACTTTCTTTGGCTCAGTCTGAGAAAGAAAAGAATTGTAAAGACATTCATTTGAAGTACCTGTTCTAGTTCTGACACCTGCATCAGGATTTCCAATTATCAAATCAGGTGTATGTGATTTAGTCCACTTCCTTGCAGATGGAAGGTTTTCTCTAGAACTGGATGCTCCCCCATGATCCATGATGTCTTCATTTTCATTTTCTGATCCTCCCCCTGAAACTATGCTCTCTGAGTTAGATTCTTCAGAATTTAGATTTTCAGTACTATCAAAACTTGGTTTATCAGAACTTGACGAATCAGAACTTGAAGAGCCAGATGTATGTTCTGATGCTTCTTGAGATGTGGTAAGATCTTGAGTAGGCTCCCCCTGCATAGGTGCATCTTCCTTTGGCATAGTCACCACAGTTTCAATAATATCAGAGTTTAATCCATCAGAGTTTGCAGTATCAGGACTTATATTGTCAGGATTTTCAGTATCAGAATTTGAATTTTCATTTTCAAATATCAGCTGATCATGATCAATAAAATCTTCAAGTCTAGTAATCTTCTTATCATCAAAAGAGACATTGATAGATTCCATGACCACTCTTGTTCTCAAGTTATAGACTCTGAAGGCTTGTGTGGAAAGTGGATATCCAACAAAGATTCCTTCATCAGCTTTTAAATCAAATTTAGATAGCTGTTCAGGATGAGTCTTAAGAACGAAACACTTGCATTCAAATACATGAAAATACTTCAGATTTGGCTTCTTTTTCTTCACCATCTCATATGGTGTTTTCCCTTGCTTGTTAATGAGTGTTGCATTTTGAGTAAAACAAGTAGTCTGCACAGCTTCAGCCCAGAAATAGGTTGGAAGCTTTGCTTCTTCAAGCATTGTACGTGCAGCTTTAATGAGAGTTCTATTCTTCCTTTCAACAACTCCATTTTGTTGTGGAGTTCCAGGAGCAGAGAATTCCTGCTTGATTCCATGTTTTTTGCAGAACTCTTCCATTATCAAATTCTTGAACTCAGTGCCATTATCACTCCTTATTGTCTTCACAGAATCTTTGACCAATTTATCCAGTTGTTTGACATGATCAATCAAGATAGATGCAGTTTCACTTTTTGTGTGCAAGAAATATACCCATGTGTATCTGGTGAACTCATCCACTATGACCAAAGCATATTTCTTCTTTGCAATAGACATGACATTTACTGGACCAAATAGATCAACATGTAGTAGGTGATAAGGCTCAAGAATTAATGATTCAGTCTTGCTCTTGAATGAGGATATTTTTTGTTTAGCCTTCTGACAAGAATCACAAAGGCCATCAGGAGCAAATACTGACTGTGGCAGTCCTCTCGCAAGATCTTTCTTGACCAACTCATTTATATTGTTGAAATTTAAATGAGAGAGTTTCTTGTGCCAATTCCAGCTTTCTTCAATTGATGCTCTACTCATCAGGCAGATTGCAGAAATATTAGTACTTGTTGAAAGCTTGGCTTCATAGATGTTACCACGCCTGTATCCTTTCAGAACAACTTTTCCTGTAGATTTACTTACAACTTTACAGTGTTCTTCAAAGAAATCAACATGATAACCTCTGTCACAGATTTGACTTATACTCAGCAGATTGTGTTTAAGTCCTGAGACCAGAGCTACTTCATTAATGATGACATTCCCAAGATTGATATTACTATATCCCAATGTTTTTCCAATGTTGCCATCTTCATAAGAAACACTTGGGCCAGCTTTCTCTACAAAGTCTGATAGCAGGGCTTTATTTCCAGTCATATGTCCTGAACATCCACTGTCCAGAACTAGGATGTTTTCCTGTTGCCCTGCAATCACAAAGACCACTAATGATTAGTTTTAAGGACCCAGACTTGCTTGGATCCTTTGGCCTTATCAAGTTTGTTAACATTTGCAGCGAATTTAGCATCAGATTTTATGTTAACATTTTTCTTATCAGAATTTACACTATCAGACTTTGAATCAGAATTTACACTAGAAGGAACAATGGAAACTTTCTTTAAAGAAGGTTTTATTTGATAATAATCATAGTACAAACTATGATATTCCTTACAATTATAAATGGAATGCCATAAACTACCACAATAAAAACAAGGATTTTGTGGCTTATATCTAACAGACTGACTCTTAACTCCTGACTTTGAAGGTAAGGAGTTTATGTTCTTATTCTTCCTGCAAAAAGAAGCCAGATGGTTAGAACTTCCACAGTTATGACATGTTTTCCTAGGAGCTTTAGGAACAGGTTTATAATCATTGCTTTTATTCACACCTTCCTTTCCATTCCTATTTTTCCTAGGTGATTTTACCTTGTTTGCATTCTTAACATCTTTCAGCTTATGCTTAAGCTGCTTCTTTGTCATTAAGCCTATGTTTACTTCAGCTGTATTTTCCTGTTTCAGTTTGTCAGAAGTTGATTCCTTTTTAACTTCTGATTTCTCATTATCAGACTTTACAGCTACAAACTTAACAGGTTTTAGCTTTGGCTTTTGCTTAACAATAACAGGCTTAATTTCTACAGTTCCTTTATCATTGTTCTCCTCTCCATAGCCTAAGCCCTCTTTCCAGTTTTCACTACTTAGCAAATTTTGAGTTGTTCTGCCAGAGTTAGTCCAAGTCCTGATAACCTCTCTTTCCTTTTCTAACTCAATTTTTAGAGATTCATTCATTTTTAGCACTTCATCCCTAACATAAAAAGCATCATCTCTATCTTTCTAAGTTTGATGGAACATAACTAACTCTTTTTCTAAGAAATCATTTCTTTTCTTAAAAGCAAGATTTTCAGAAGTTAATCTTTCACATGTTAAAGTTTGATCTCTATAACTAACAAACATGGTTTTAAGATATCTTCTCAACTCATTAATATCATTAGTATGAAAAGCATAAGTAGTTTGAGGAACCTTTGATTCAGCAGCTTCAGAACTGCTTTCAGCACTTGCCTTATCAGCATTTGCCATCAATGCATAATTCTCCTCACTTTCAGAATCTGAGGTGTCTGTCCAGCTTTTCTTATTTGTGACAAAAGCCTTGCCTTTGTCACTCTTCACTTTCTTGCAATCAGGAGATATGTGGCCTTTCTCACCACAGTTATAGCATTTGACATTGGTATAATCTCCTCTGTCAGACTTTCCTCCTTTGCCCTCAGATCTTCTGAAATTCTTCTTATCAGAACTTGTGCCTTTCCTGGAAAACTTCATTTCCTTCCTGAACTTCCTGTATGCAATCTTTGTGATCCCTTTCACCATAAGAGCACACAGCTTCATCATCTCTTCATCAGCATCCGTCTCAGGCAAGCTTTCAGATTCTGAGTCATCATCACTTTCAGAACTTGATGACTCAGTATCAGACTTTGTGAAAAGAGCTTTACCCTTGTCTTTCCTTGAGGTAGCTTCCTTGGGGGATTCTTCTTCAGCTTTAAGAGCAACTGTCCTTGACTTTCCTCCTTTCCTCTTGCTTCTTTGTTCCATCTCAAGTTCATGAGTCTTGAGCATTCCATAAATTTCATCAAGAGTTGTTTCATCAAGATTGTAGTTGTCTCTTATTGTTGTAGCCTTCAAATCCCAGCATTCAGGAAGAGCTAACAGGAATTTAAGGTTTGAATCTTCAAGATCATACTCCTTATCAACCAGTGACAGATCATTCAAGAGTTTGACAAATCTATCATATAAATCAGTCAATGACTCATTAGCCTTTGAGTCAAAGTGTTCATACTCTTGAGTGAGTATTATCTTCCTGTTCTTCTTAATCGTATCAGTTCCCTGACACCTTGTTTCCAGGGCATCCCATATCTCCTTTGCAGTCTTGCAGTTTATTACCCTGTTTGACATTACATTATCAATGGCACTATGCAGTAAGTGTCGTACCTTAGCATCCTTAGCAATTGATGCGATATCTTCAGCAGTGTAATCACTCTTCTCCTTTGGTACAGTCTTTGCTGCTTCACCTGCAACTGCAACAGCGAGCTTGGTTGGTTTGTGAGGCCCTTCCTTGATTCTATCAAGATATTCAGGATCTGTCGCTTCCAGAAACATGGTCATCCTCACCTTCCATATGGGATATTCAAATGGTCTTAATATGGGAACTCTGATGGTCTCATATCGGCTTTGAATTTGTGTCTTTGGAGGATCTTCTGTTTTGGTGGGCTTAGTTGGAGTTTCTGTTTCAGACATGATTGTGTTTGGATCTTAAACTGTTTGTGCGTTAACAGATTAGCTCTGATACCACTTGTTAGGTCACACACACACTGTAGAGGGGGTGAATACAGTGTATAGTACAATCAAATCGAACTTTAATAACTCAAGTAACAGAAAACAAACTTTATTGAAACAATAAACTCTGTTACAGTATGGAACTGCTACCTCTCAGTGATGAACAAATATCATGAGAGCTGCTAGGGTTACAATGAATAATCTTCTCGAATATGATAACACTTATAGTGTAAACCCTATGTCTGTGTTTTTATACTACACAGTTACAAGATAATTGCTAATTGATATGGAATATAATTCTTCTTCCTAAAATATATCAATCAGATATCTTTTCTTCCAAGTATTCTATTCTTCATAGAATTCCTTCTTCATGCACATCTCTTCCTATGTTTATCTCGATCTTCTTTCCTTTAATCAGCTGTTGTCCTTATCTGAACGTCCTTCAGTACTTAAGTTCTTATATCCATCTTCTGATAATTATCTCCTGATAATATAAGTACTGATATCCTTAAGTCCTGACTTCCAGTAAGTACTGATTTATCCTGTTTAAGATCTGAAAACTAAACATAAATCATATTAGCCATGACATTATCAAATATATCTAACAGATCTCTATCATAAAAAATATCGAGCATGATTTCCCGGTCCCAATCTTTAGTGTCTACCTTAAACAAAGACGCCACATTTTGATTGAGTAAATCTGGTGAGGTAGATTCTATATACGGGTTTCTTTGGTCATGTAACCAAGGATGATTTAAAATTCGGATGTCCATCCCATTACCAATTCGCCAACTTGACCATGCAGACATGACTTTCCCTACTTCACAAATGCTTCTCAATATGAAACTTGGGCTACTTCCAAGATCAACATTCAAGAAATCACCATTTGCATAATATTTGCCCTTGTACACCTGGGCTACAAGGCTCTCGTGATTGGTGAGAAGTCTCCAGCATTGTTTCCCCAACATGGCTATATTGAAATCTCGAAGACACCTAAATCCTAAACCCCCTGAAAGCTTATGCTTTGACATTCTTTTCCACGACATCCATCCAATTTTTGAGTTGTTTTTCTGATTGGAATTCCAGAAATTTTTTGCCATACAGCCCTCAATATCTTTTATCAGATCGGCTGGGAGTAAAAAGACATACATAGCATATGAGGGAAGGACTTGAGCTACCATTTTAAACAGAATCTCCTTGGCTGGTCGAGATATTTTCTTTTTGTTCCAACTTTGCACACTAGCTTTCACCTTGTCCTTTAGTACCCAAAGATGATCGACTTATTATGGCCTAAAATATTGGGCAAACCCAAATATTTCGAAGAAGAATCAGCTTTCGATATTTGAAGTTCTTGACAAACCAGGTTTTTGTTGTAGTCAATCACAATAGCACTGAAAAAACTGATGACTTGTTTCTATTAATTCTTTGGCATGGAGCATTCTCGTATTTATTCAGCAATTCCACTACTTTGTTAGCTTCCTCTGTATCTACCTTGCAATGGATATAGTTGTCATCCGCAAATAACATGTGACTTATTACAGAAGCTTTCCTACAAATTCGAACATCATGCAGCCATTTTTGTCGTTCATACTTCTTAAGAAGAACTGTTAAACGTTCCGCACACACAATAAATAGATATGGAGACAGTGGGTCTCCCTGTCTCAAACCTCGAGTTAGAACTATTGGACCAAGAGTAAGCTCACCATGCACAATGTTGTACTCGACTGTCGAAACACATTGAATGATTAAATGTGTCCACCAGGTACTAAATCCCATGACAAGTAAGATGTCTTGTAAAAACTTCCACTCAACCCTATCGTATGCCTTCGACATATCTAGCTTGAGTGCCATGAACCCTTTCATACCAAATTTCTTTCTTTTTAAATAATGCATAACCTCGAATGAGATCATGATATTATCCGTGATTAACCGACCTAACAAGATGGCACTTTGAGTCGCTAAAATACTCGTATCCAGAATTTTCTTAAGCGGGTTGGCCATCACTTTCGTGACAATCTTCATCACAACATTGCATAAAGCAATTGGTCGTAAATCAGTTAACAAGGACGGGTGCTTCTTCTTTGAAATTAACACGATATTAGTGGCATTCATGTTGTCTCCAATTACTCCACTCATGAAGAAATTTTGTGTCAAATAAACCACATCCTTTCCTACTATCTTTCAATTCTTTTAAAAGAATGTCGGTGTAACACCCCCAAATCTGGGGTCGGGGATCCGGGTTGTCACGAGTTCCATTTCCCTTAATAACACTTAATATTAATAAACAACCAACTACTGCATACTGTGACCCCACAATATACACACACACCACAAGTTATAGTCTCAGAGATGAATACCAAAAATAACACAAGTTATTTTATTCCACAATTATAAGTCATGACACCTCAAAAGGGTTTCTGAATAAATTTACATATTCTTTGCCATTATTACAATTTATAATATACATAAGTCTGGTACATCAATTGTTGAAAACCTAGCCTATTGGTAGTTACTACCTCAGCTACAGCGGCATCAATGCCTACAGGAAACTGCGGAACGTTTCCTATCCGCTCGTGAATTGGGAGCTTGATCTTGTTCATCTTGTCTATCCGTTGTTATGTTATGAAAGAATAAAGCAAGGGTGAGCAACACGCCCACCAAAATTACATGTATAATAATTTACAATATATGAGTATTCTCATAGTACTCATGAAAGTCTTGGTCAAATAAAAATGAACCAAGTTGATATCTTAACGCGACCAAATCGCAAAATATTTAATATTTATGTATATATACTTTTCAAAATCTTGGAAGTCCCCTTCCATGCATAATATACACAGAGTTCCAGTCTATAACTGTATAAAGATATCGTTGCAAGGTGATCTCATATATCTAACCTTGTCTCAACGTTTTTCGGAAAATCTTTGTCATACATAAGATAATCATTTACTAGATTTAAGTTAAAAGATGATGTTACAAGATACCCCAATATACTTGTATCTTTTACGAATACTACTTGAACTACCACCGTTCAAGGTATAATCAGTTTCAAAAGTTCATCACATAGATGAGACTACAAGATAAGACTTGAATAGATTCAATAATTGAAATATCATTTAAAAAATGAAGTTACTAGATACTTCATTAATTCCCGATATATATACACCTATATATATATCTCATACATTCCTTGAAACCCTCTATTATGAATAGTATAAACAGAGTTATAATACCCAATGAATTTGGAACGAAGAGAATTTTGGCATAAACCCGATATCTTGCTGATCAGGCAATGATACCAATAAGTAACATTTTCTACTGTAGATGGATGAATTCCTCGCCGGTCATCACCCTGGTCGTATTAGGACCTCGCGCTAGACCGTTACCCGGCCACTCATGCGTGGATGGACTGTCACCCAGCCTCTTACACCTTGATAGACCATACCCCGGCATGTCGCTTATGTCGACCTAATTAGATGGACTTACTTCCCGAATGTTGGGAAAGTAATCAAATTCTTTTATCAAAACAACAACCTCGTTGCGAACATAAAATACACCACAGAGCCGGATCCCTCAGATTTTTAAACGAGTATTTAAATCCCCTTCGAAAGGAAGATCTTAAATTTGAAAACGAGTTTTGGGATCCACTATAACTTTTAATATCATTTTGAAAACTCAAAAACATTTTAAAGAATGTTTAGAGTAATGATGATTTAATAAAATAAATCAATCCCGATATATTAGAAAATATCTGAATATTATTATTTAAATAATATTCCCATAAGGATAATCTTTATAAAAATATTGAAGTAGAAGTTTTAAAACTCATACTTGAAATGAATAATAAATAACAAAAGATATACTTATACGAAAGTACCATCTTTATTTGAATAATTGAAAATAAGTTTGATTATTATTCAAAACTATCGAATATACCTTATCTGATTAGTAGTTATAAAAACTATATATATATATATATAATAGTCGGGAACATCGACTCCCGGTTTAGAAAAATGTTCACCTTTGGGTCCCCTATACTAAGGGTATACGCAACTACTGCTTATCTCTAGCATAGGTATTATGCAATTTATAAGCATTTGAATTGATAATAGAATATCAAGATTTCACAACATGCATATATATACCATATCAACATGCTCCAATATATCACAAGATTTGATAATAAAAGTCATGCACTTATCTCAAGATAATGCATCAATATATTTACATCACAACAACAGTATAACGGGTAGAAAACTTTCCTGAGTGTTCCGGGGGTAGATTTATGCTTAGAGTGGGTCCGGTAACCTATGAACAACAACATAAGCCGGAATTAGACCACGGTCGCTTAAGAAACTAGTCAAAACTCACTCATACCCTAACGGTCGCTTATGGTCGCTTATACGCTTAACGATTTGCATTAATCGCTTGCGTACCCTCGGTTCCACCAATTTTAATAAATTAACCGTTATGAATTTTAAGGCGACTCTTTCGTGAGTACTTTTCCAACTTCCTAATCCACCTTACATAATTGTTTCTTAATCCAATTAGTCTTTTAGGGGCCTTACAAGGTTTCAAAGTTAAGCGAGGGGTAAAGGTTCATTCGCGAAACTCCGTAACTTAAAACGGTCGTTTCTCCTAAACCGTACATCAGATCTAAGCGAACCACATACCAAAACGAAGATTACGACATGATCTAGCTAACATGGCAAAGTTACAGATTTTTTCAGTGAGTTATCTGGTCCAAGATTCATGTACAACAGTCTAAGGAAAACGGGCATTACGACGGCTATGTTTACGAGTTTTCCAAGTTTCTCACTACACCAAACCTCACCAAACAACCCACAATTATTAACACATCAAAACCTCAACTAAATATACTATACCAGTCCTTATTCTCCAGATTCTTCATCTCAACCAACCACAATCAAGTTCTATTAACTATAACAATATTCATTCACCAAATCACTCCAAATTCAAATCAAACTACTAATAATCAAAGATCATGCTTCTCATTTAGAAAACCAACAATCAAACTCACTAATAATCAAAGTAAAGGCTAGGGTTTGAAGTTTATACCTTCTTGGGAGGTGTTAAGTTGCTAGGAAGCCTTAGGGAGCCTCCTACAAGCTTGATCTTTCCAAAGAAATCAAGAACACAAAGTTAGGCTTTGAAGTTTCTAAAATTACGATTGAAAGAACTGTAAAAATGAGGGTCTTACCATGCTTATTTGGATGAGACTTGTACAAGAGTTGTAGGTCATCTCAGTACCTTTCCAACGAGTTATAGAAAACAACATTTGAGTGAGTATTGAAGGAGATATGGCAGTTTGAAGTTGCTGGTTTGTTTTGGCCGAGAGCTTTTTGGTTGGGTGAGGAAGATAAGTTTTTCCCTTGGTTTTGTCTTGGAATGTGTGAAAGAATGCTTGTTTGCAATTGATCTTTGCTAAACTATGTAGAGTTTACTTTTAAAATGCTTGCATCACCTAGATGACATCACTTCCATGCCACATATCCAAATCTTATGGTGTGATGATGTCACCTTCTCTTTTAACCACATATTTTAGCTTCTCTTGGAAGCTTCCTACACATTCTAATTGTATGTGCTTGTTCCTTGGTCGATTATTTATTTTACGGTTCGCTTAACTCTCATTCACGTTAATCATTTAAAGGATCATATCCGGGATCTCATTACTTGGGTTAC